>NC_051162.1:96709640-96796886 GCF_013339745.2 Dermacentor silvarum
AAGAGAGGGAACCAGGTGTCTTGCGCGCTTGGTTACCCGATTTATTTTATGAAGGTCGCCTGGGAAAGGCTGAAAGCCAACTGCAACAACATTTTTGCGATAGCAATTATATGGACACTCAAAAGCAGATTTCTGCCGTCGGCGTCGCCGTCGCCGTCGCCGTCGCCGTGAGGTTCCGTATGACGTCATTTGGAGATGAAATCGTCGCCGCGCGCCGAAACGCTGTATGTGCGAGTGAAAGGGCGCGAGGGCGCGTCTTTCACGGGAGTGAACGCACGGCGAGACAACAACGCGCGGGTCTGCGCCGTGCTCGCTTAATGGCTGCAGAAGTAGCGTCTCTTTTCCTCCTTTACAACCACCATATATTGAGCAAACGCGCCTTCTTCGGACGCGCGAGAGGCCGTGGGGAGGGGGAGGGAAGGGAGCCGACGTTTAGCTGCGGCACCAAGTGCCTATTTATATCAGAGGCTCCATCAACAGTCACCACGCCGCACGCATTTGAGCTAACGCGGGCAAAACGCCGATGGCGTCGACAACAGTTCTGCGTGTTGTTGCTACCAAAGCCGCTCACCTTATTCTTCGTATGACATTGCTGTGTTGCTATCGCATTCATTGCTTTCGCCCTTAGGGCAAACTGTGACATTTATTTCCGTCGCACAAAAGGCTGTGGGGGGACGGAGGGTGGAGGGAGGCACGTTTAGCTGCGGCACCAATGCGTACTTATACAAAAACGCTGCGCGCGTTCGGGCGAACGCGGGCAAAACGCCGACGGCGTCGACAACAGTTCTGCGCGTTGCTGGTGCTGCTGCATGTCCAAGTTTATACCGCTGATAAAACTACTATCCTCACTCAGTATAGCGCTCTACTAATTTGCTATCGCAATTGATGCTTCGCCTTTCTGGTGAAACTGCGACAATTTTTTTTAACCATGTAAAAATGCCCAGCGCGATAGTTTATGTTTGGAATACGAGCAACAATCAATAAAAGCTCGTAAAGACAGACAAATTTGGACTAAAGTTGCACAACAAAAACACAATAAAAAAGTTGTCGCAGTTTCACCTGAAAGGCGAAGCATCAATTGCGATAGCAAATTTGAAGAGAGCTATACGGAGTAATGATAGCAGCTTTATGAGCTGTATAAACTTGACATGCAGCAGCACCGGCAACACGCGAACTGTTATCGACGCGCCGGCGTTTTGCCCGCGTTCGCTCAAAATGCGTGGGCGTTGGTGACTGTTGCCGGAGCCTCTGATATAAATAGCACTTGGTGCCGCAGCTAAAAAGTGTCTCCCTTCCCCCCGCCCCCCCTCCCCCCCCCACAGCCTTTCACGCGTCGGAAGAAGGTACGTTTACTCTCATATATGGTGATTGTAGAGGAGGAAAGAGACGCCTACTTCTGCAGCCCTTAAGGGAGCACAGCGCAGAACGCGCGTTCTTTCTCCGCCGTGCGTTCACTCCCCGTGAAAGCGCGCGTCCTCGCGCCTTTCACTCGCACATACAGCGTTCGGCGGCGCGCGGCGACGATTTCATTTCCATTGACGTCATACGAACCTCACGCGCGACGGCGACGGCAGAAATCTGCTTTTGAGTGTCCATATAATTGCTATCGCAATAATAGGCACTTCGTGCCGCAGCTAAACGTCGCCTCCCTTCCCTCCCCCTCCCCCACGGCCTCTCGCGCGTCGGAAGAAGGCGCGTTTGCTCTACATATATGGTGATTGTAAAGGAGAAAAGTTGTCGCAGTTTCACCCGAAAGGCGAAGCATCAATTGCGATAGCAACTTAGTAGAGAGCTATACGGAGTAAGGATAGTAGTTTTATCCGCTGTACAAACTTGGACATGCAGCAGCACCGGCAACACACAGCACTGTTGTCGACGCAGTCGGCGTTTTGCCCGCGTTCGCACAAAATGCGTGCGGCGTTGGTGACTGTTGCCGGAGCCTCTGATATAAATAGGCACTTGGTGCCGCAGCTAAACGTCGCCTCCCTTCCCTGCCCCCCCCCCCCCCCCCACGCCTTTCGTGCGTCAGAAGAAGACGCGTTTGCTCTACATATATGGTTTGTAAAGGATGAAAGAGACGCCTACTTCTGCAGCCCTTAAGGGAGCACGGCACAGAACGCGCGTTTGTTCTCCGCCGTGCGTTCACTCCCCGTGAAAGCGCGCGTCCCTCGCGCCCTTTCACTCGCTCATACAGCGTTCGGCGGCACGCGGCGACGATTTCATCTCCATTGACGTCATACGGAACCTCACGGCGACGGCGACGCTGACGGCAGAAATCTGCTTTTGAGTGTCCATATAATTGCTATCGCAATAAAAGAGGCGCCTACTTCTGCAGCCCTTAAGCGAGCACGGCGCAGAACGCGCGTTTGTTCTCCGCCGTGCGTTCACTCCCCGTGAAAGACGCGCCCCTCGCGCCCTTTCACTCACACATACAGCGTTCGGCGCGCGACGATTTCATGGCGCTGAGCCATGCTCCCTCAAGGGCTGCAGAAGATAGCGCCAACCTTTCCCTTTCCCTCAAGAACCACTTATCATCATCGACGATTTCTTCTCCAAATGACGTCATACGGAACCTCACGGCGACGGCGACGGCGACGGCAGAAATCTGCTTTTGAGTGTCCATATAATTGCTATCGCAATAAAACAAGAACAAAAGGCGTTACTTTTGCTGCTGACAGGTAATGACAGAGAAACCGGAACATCAGAAAGCAGAGCAGCGCTAGGGCATCACCTCCGAGATCGGGGCAGAACCCGCGGCGCTCTGAGAATCTCGGATGCCATGCTCTGGGATTTACGTCATATTCACTTAGCAACACGTGCCCACGCCTTCTGCTTAGATGCTATCTAAAGGCTGTTAAAGATGAATATAAGCATTTAGCAGCCCTGCACAATTGACGAGATTGCCTCAATAAAATATGTGACTCAGCTATAACAAATTTAGCCAAAATGAAATTTCGTTGTGGTTGCCTTTGACGCTTCATTACGCGAATAAGCGAGTTTGATTCAGAGAATCAGATATCATTCATCCCCCTCAGTGTCCGCGCTTCTGTTCCCGGTTAAAACGCACCCGTGTCAGGAGCAGGAGGAAGTTGTTGGTTGCGGGTGGATGTATCCTTGCTGGAATTGCCGGCAATATGTAGTGTTGAAATCCCCGGGCCAGCGGGGGTGTCTTTGGACAAAGAGATATGCCGGGCTTGAAGGCTGTGCCTATTCTGGTTACACGCGACGGAATTGATTGTGTGAGCCGGAAAGACCTCATAGACGCCGGTGTTTGGACACCACGTATTGTTGTGCCCCAGCGCCGCCTTTCGGCAGAGTTTAGGAAGCTTAAAATCTATAGGCATGTCATTCAGTGCGCGCGGCCAATGTTACGAGTCACGTCAGCCGACAACAAAGGAGAGCCAGTACAATGGTCCGCTGGATGACTTGCCACAGATCAGCCTCCTCGATAAGCTGACTGAATGGAACTTTCAGGAAGGATAATTAGCGGACAGTGAAGCACGTTCTCTCTCTGCCTGCTCGGGGACACGCAGCCAGCCTTCGTCACGGATTGGCTAGCACGAACCACGGAGCTAGTGGGACGAAGTTTGAAGTTGACTTCTGAAGAGACGCAGGGTATGCTGTCTCGTCGCAGAAATGAGTAATCGAATATACCCCAAAGGGGAGACCATTTGTAAGTGTCTGTTGTGTAATAAAGGGACATTAAACAGAAACAATCAGTTTAGACTTATAATTTCAAAACGTTATATTCGTTCATTGTTAGTTTGAAAGTTTGAAAGTTTATATAACACAAGTAAACTATACAATTACAAAGTGCACACTTTTGCGACCCAACAGATTTGTTAAAGGGTCCCTTTCGCGATAAGAGATCGGATATTAGATGCTAAAATGAAAGTCAAACTTTCGTTCTTTCTTCATTTTAGCTTAACGTAAAGACACCAGATAATCAACATGACGTCAAAGATTTCAAAGTGTTTTTTTTTCGTATATGGGCTTCTGTGGCTCAGTATACGTTCTCGAAGCTTGCCAAGTTCAGTCTTTGGCTCTTCTAGGACACAATGCAGTCCATCATTACCAATAGCAAATTAACTAGGCCCGATCATAGAACGTCAAAATCTATGACGTCACGGAACGATGGTGCGGGAACTACAAGGTTGGCGTCACCACCAGTGTTTTGTTCTTACGACTTTTCTGACTTACGAATCTCTTCTTGCTGTATTTTTGTTATCGTAGAAGGATAATTTAGTAATACAACTCAAGTAACTTTTCTCTTTAGTTTGCCGTTAAGGATATTTTTAAAATTAATAACTGTGTGCAAGGAGATGTTGGTGCCGGTTAGACGGTGCCGGCTACTCTTTTCCTAAATCACGGATGCGCTCAAAAAATAATACAAGCAATAGAGAAAGGACTACAGTAACAACCGTTCTATAAAGTTCATATACGCAAAAAAAAAACAATTGTTTATGATCACTTCACAAGCTTTCGTGTGTTCATGTTGATGGATGCACGGTGGTCCTCGTTGGCGAAAACACAGCACACATAAGCACACACAGAGAACAACCACAGGAACACGATAATATGAGCCGAATGCTCAAAACATGTATGTATGGAAATGTTAGAAAATTAATCACTTCGGCAAATACAGCGTCGTGATCAAAGTTAAGAACTTTTGGATATTCCCGATTTTTCAAGAAACCGTACTAATGCGCGGGCTGCACAGCGTTGCAAGTGTTCTGGGGGCCATGCACCAAAGATGTTATCTCATGATATTGGCATGTAAATATATCATGATATCTAGAGCATGTAACTTCGCAAAGTGCCGCTTACGCTGGGTATAATAATTTCTGCAGTGTAATAGCTGATGTTCTAGCTGTGTCTTCATCAGCCTCCTTCATGAGCCAACCCGGCAGCACACAGATGCTGTCGGGTTGTCCTATCTTGTACAAGAAGCATTTAGTATAGGCTGTTCCAATCCGAAGTCTATGAATTGTTGTTTTTATTTAGAGGCCGGTTTTCATAGATATTGTGAATTGCATGTGAGGGTCTATCGCACAGAATGTGGAGCGTTCCGAACCCCTTGTGAACCAACTTTTTCTACACGTTTGACCACAGAGTACGCTTAAAAAGACAGCGCGCGTCACTCGTCGCTAGAGGTACTATCGATAGTATACTCCAGTTTGGTGAGCTTCGCGTGCCATGTCATCGGCAGTGACGTTCACTGTAGTTTCGCAATGACCTGGCATCCACTGCAATATGATATCATGAAGACGTTCATGATACTCCAAGAATAGTCACTTCCATTCCCGGCCTAACTCGTAAGCACGATATGCCGGTGATTGCAATAAAGAAGTTAACTATGTCACATCTTTACACTACACACAGGGATGGTATTCAGGTTTACACAAGAGCTTCGTGTAAGAACGGACCCTCTCTACCTTGGTGGTCCTCACTGGGCATATGAAGAGCGAAGAACATTTAAACTGTGTCATTTACAACATCTACAACAGCAAAGCATTATGCTGTACTTTCCGCATTACGCGATATTCTCGATGGGTAATTCCGAGGAATTCAGAAGCTTCGCTGCCGTGCATAGAGAGGATAAGCTTTAGGAAAGTAAATAATTAATACGTTATTATACAAGTCCAAACAGCTTACGCTACAGCAAATGATTCTTTAATGAGCACCACATGTTTTGCTGGGAACGGCTGAACGTTGAGCAAGTTGGTTCAGATTCTTGTTACTGAAAGGCAGGCATGGAAAGACGCACACAAGAAGGAAAGAAAGGGCAAGTGCAGACGTCTGTGTTGTCCTTTTCGTTCCTAGTTGGGTCTGTGTTCGCAAGTCTCTCTTTCAGTAACCTATGACATGTTTTGCTTTTCTGATTCGCGTATGCTAGTGCTTCTTTGCGTAATCACTGATACAAGCATAGATGGCATAGGAAAGTTAACTATAGAGATTAAAACTTATCTGAAAGTTCTCGCGTTTTAGTGTCGCAACGCTTTCGTCTGCCGCTTTGCGTCAGGAAACTTTTTTTTCCTGGGGAGCGTCTGGCACTCACTATACCATGCAACCAGTGTCGTTAAGCCTTTTATTCATCCTTTCTTCCGTGTCAATTGATGCTGCAGATAAGAAGGCACTTTTTGCAATCTGTTTTTTAAGCGGATGCTGCAGGCTCTGTCGGCCACGCCGCTAACTCCTGCGCTCTGATTTGTCAGACAAGCGCAAAACTTTGCCCACATTACAATGTAAGCGAAGGAAAGAAAAATGCTGTGAAAGCATGTTCTTACGCTCACGTACATATACGCCAAATAGAAAAGCAAACGTTCTTAGTCAGAAAAAAAATTACTGATCAATTTTGTTGAGGTACAAATTGTGTCCCTCGTGAGTTCCGCGTACCACACTATAGACTCATTGTTGAGATATATGCTGATCAAACTCTGTTCCGACAAATCACCGTCGTAGAGTTCACGTGAATAAGATAAAAATAAAATGAGCACGGACGCTTCTGAGCTTTTACGCCAAAATAACCTGTCTGTTTCAGTAGGCTTCAAAAGAAACAAATACGTCGACGGTCCTGTTGGCTAGCGACTGCGATGTAACAGCGCTATCAAATGAAACACGACAAGTTGAAACACATAACCACTGCCTTGCGGATAGCGACTAACACTTTGCATCGCTAGATGGCGCACTTTTTCCCATCTCGTCCTCTTTGCTTGTCTTCCGTCCAGTGTTATACTCTGGCCGACAAAAGAACCCGTTCTGCGCATGACTCCAGCTCGTCTGCTTCAATGCAGTAATCATGCGCAACCAGGCAGCCCTAATAAGAAGATTCGGCGCCGCCGTATAACAAGCAGTCCTATCTGAATGCCCCGAGTAAAACCATCATGGCGACAGTGATGAACGGCAGGCGCCCTTTCAGCCTGACATATCATTATCGACAAGAAAGTAGCAAGTGCAGAGTTTCCGAGAAAGGTAACGCCGGCAAGACGGATGACGATTGGTATTGTGGGACAAAGATACACCCCAAAGGGTGTAAACTGTTTTTAGAGAGCACGGGCAATTCCGCGGCTCACGGGTGGCAAAATGGTACATGCACATGTTGCCCACAGCACCGATAAAAGTACAGTGGAGAGTTTCCCTTGCTTTCTCTGATGCCTGTACAGGCATTGTGTCCCTAATTGGGCTCAGCGCTTCTAATCTGTAGTGGGGATCTTTGCTAAACTTACTAACTGCGAAGTGTTTTTCACTGCAGCAGTGTATTCTTTAACCCGCGCTATTCCAGCTGACAGGTTGGTTCAAGGCGTAACTTAAGGCATAGCGGCAACCCATGTACTAAGGAATCCCTGAAACCGGTGGGCCTATGACTTGGTTGTACTGTGTGACTGCTGGCTGCGCACGGCTTCTGCGTCGACAGCCCTGGCGCCACCTGCGAACAGGTTCTAGAGAAATCACCAATGTGGACAAACTGCCTATCCTTGGCTTACAATTACAAAAAGACGGGGCCGGCGGATACACCATACAGAAACTACAACACACGACCATGCAGATCTTGCGCATGATGCAACGAATTACCAGCAGAAAGAGGGGACTCAAGGAACAGGACCTGATCCGACTAGTGCAGGCTCTGATTGTGAGCCGCACTGCGCACTCGGCACCATATTTAAATTTCAGCAACACGGAAGTGGAGGTACTCGACCGGCTGATGCACAAGGCGTATAAGCAAGCGCTCGGACTCCCACCCGGAACGGCTACTTTTCACCTCGAGGAGACAGGGGTGTACAACAACGCACGGGAAATCATAGAGGCCCACCTGGTAAGCCAGAAGGAAAGGCTATTACGCACAATAGCGGGACGCTGCGTCTTGGAACGTCTTGGATATTCCGTACGGAAGACCAACGCACTGACAAAAATCCCAAGACGAATAGAAGAAACTATGCACGTCTCACCGATTCCCAGGAACATGCACCCTAACTTCCACATCGGACGGCGACAAGCCCGAGCGCAGGCGCTCACGAGAAAGTATGAGAACCACCCCAATGTCTTGTACGTAGACACGGCCAGCACCGCAAGAAGCACCGCATTCGTCACCAGTGTAGCCGACAATCACGGGACCAAAATAAATGCGCCGTCGGTTTCCAGATCGAGCGCTGCGAAGTCTGAGGAACTAGCGATAGCGTTAGCCATCACGACGAGACCGCACTGGGAGTTAATCATAGTTATGACGGACTCTCAGACGGCATGCAGAAATTTTTCCAAGGCCAGAATTTCCAGGGCTGCACATCGCATTCTGAATGGAGCGCACCAGCTCCCACCATACATACAAATCGTGTGGGCTCCGGGGCATCAGTCCTTACGCGGCAATCAGCAGGCACACGCCTACGCCCAAGCGCATGCACACCGGCGGCCGCGAGATGACCGCGCCGAGCAGTTCCATCCCGAGCCCATACATTAACCTACACGTACATCCTACAACACTATCGCCTTTCGCGAAGAACACTACCGCCGCCTCACAATGCTCTTACGCGACAGGAAGCCGTAATATGGCGAAAACTCCCAACAAACACATATCCACATTTGAGTCTCTACCTCGCCCTACACCCTGCGCTGTATTATAGTAAATTCCCACACTGCGATCAACGCGCAGTGCTTAACCACATGGTTTGGGCTTGCGCAGCACACCACAGCTCACACCAATAACACATCCCACCACACGGCGATGGGAGGCAGCGCTGTCCAGCTCCGACTCGACGGACCAGCTCAACCTGGTCAAACGAGCGAGAAGTGCAGCTAAGGCCGCTGGACTCCTGGACTGAGGGGACCACCTACTGCCGAGCGGAGGAGCTACCTACGCTCGTGTGCTCTTTTGCATAAAGTTTATTCTCTCTCTCTCCCATGTTGCCACACATATAATGAAATTACGCAGCACTTTTATCTCGGCAGGAGAGACGACCTTCTTCACAAGAAGTTAAATAGAGCGCAGGCATTCACCCTCAGATTATTTCAAACAGGCTCGTATCCCAGCCCGTCTTTATTACACAAGCTTTATCCCGACACCTATGCCAGTAGTTCTTGCAGGCACTGCAATGACTTCCCTAGCTTAGACCATATGCTCTGGCGTTGCCCCTCGTTACGAGGCACGGAGCAAATAAATGAGGACAAGTGGCTCAAGAGCCCCGATGCCGGGGCGCAACTATGGGCTGTCCAGAGGGCCCACGATGCGGCGGTCGGGCATGGCCTGACTGTCCCAACGTGGGAGCGGCCCGCTGCGCGCTGAGTCGCGTACCTCAGGACTTTCATTAAAGTTTTACATCCATCCATCCATCTCTGTCTCTCTCTCTCTCTTTACAGCCGCTACCTCGTGATAGCTTAATGTTTGATAGGTTCCACCTATGTTTGCCCCGTACCGCATGGACCTTACAGGCGGCACGACCGTGCATGGTCTAACTGCGGCGTGGACCTATGCTTTCCCAGCCAGAAATGTTGACCAAAGCGGCCGATTTACCACTCTAGGCAGGTTTTATTCAGACTGTACATAATTTCAGAACGTCCGCGTAGTGTTGCCACAGCACCGAGACTACAACTACCAATCCTACCAACATCGGCCTATTTATTTTCCTAATTCTTAACAGAGCTCACTCAACTATCACTCTAAACTCGGTACAACACTTAGCTAGAGGAAACTTCCTGGTCGAAACAGCACAAGACGGCGTTTTTTTTCTTCTTCGTCATGTTTTTATACACACTCGCATTCAGCACGAGATGCATTGAAAATGTCATCAATTCTGGGAAGCGTGATAGCGTGCGCTCTAAGCTTTCTACGTGAGAGACACTAAAGAGAAAAATGAGTTGGGCTGTGTTAGTGAACCCGCTTTCGCAATAGGAAAAAAAAAGAAGGTACCGTCAGAGGAGCATTTGATAAGCCAGAAAAGACAAAACAACAACAACAACAACAACAACAACAACAACAACAACAACAACAACAACACAACAACAACAACAACAACAACACAACAACACAACAACAACAACAACAACAACAACAACAACAACAACAACAACAACAACAACAACAACAACAACAACAACAACAACAACAACAACAACACATGTAGCAACGCTGTCTTGAAGTTTCCGCACCAGCCAGCTCGTTGTGACGTCATAGATTTTGATGGCGTTAGCTCGGGCCCAGTTAATTGTTTGTCGGTAGAGATTGAGAGCACTGCATACTAAATGAGTCATAGACAGAAAGTAGCAAGTTTTGAGAACTTTATTACGCGACAACGGCCCAATTATGAAAGCAAAAGCAAACAAAAGAAAACTTTCGCATTTATGACGTCCCACCTACGTGCTGGCTTTGGCACTTCGGGGCAAAATTTTAAAGGCGAAAGCTGGACCTTCACTATAACTTCCCGAAATCAACCCTTCCCCCAAATTAAGGAAAAGGGCGTTTTCAGAAGAAATATTTTAAAATCTAGAGTGATTTCGCGTTCTCGTTCAGTGTCCCCTTAATGCTGCCACGAAATCGAGAGGTAGAGATAATTATTTTATATCTTCGCGTTGAATGGCCCGTCTGAAAAACGCGATGCATGATAGCTAGAGCACCCTGCTTGTGGTAGTGCCGTGACGAATCTAGTCCTTAAATTTAGCACAGAGAAATCGGGAATGATGACCTTTAATGAATACAAAAGTAATGACGTGGCATCAATTTAACAGCAACTCGTACCGACAGTCAAGTAATACCTCGGTGTCTACATAAACGAAGACCTACTCAAGCATCAACATAAACTAAAAAAAAGGAATCGGAATGCATCTATAATGAAACACAAAGCCATTTGGGGCTACAATGAATGCGAGGTGGTGCGAGGAATTTGCAAGAGTGTAATGGTACCAGTGCTAACGGTAGCAAATGCAATTCTGCGCTATAACCCAGAAATTTTGTCGCTGTTGGAAATGAACCGAAGGTTGGTGGGTCGATTGGCATGAAGGGCACACGGTAAAACCACAAATCGGGCCGTAGTAGTAGGTGACGTGGGTTAGGCTTCTTTTGATGTCAGAGAAGAGCAAACTTTGTTTTGAAGAAAGACCGAGGAAACTGTATGAAAGGAAATGGCCCGCTTAATGTGCACAAATATCTGTTCCTCAAAAGCGTGCTCAAAAACCGGTGGAAGAGGTCAACAATGTTGGAAGCCACGTATAGGCTAACTGAAACAGTAAGAAGACAACCAAGAGTCATTAAAAACAAAGCGAAAGAAACGGTGACCGTAAATCGGCTGCTGCACTCGCTCGGGGCCTCGCTGCTGTGGTACCACGTGACTAGACCAGGGGTTGACGGCTGCTTCGCCGGCGCTTGGTCACTCAGCCTCGCCATGGATGCCGCGCCCGCCGGGCCATCAGTGTCTGCGCTTCAGCGCAAGCGACAGGCTGAATCCAATCATCCAGTTCATATAGCTAGACGGCAAGCTGCGAAATCTCAAGCAAAGCCAAAGTGGGCTGCTGAAACACCGGAGCAAAGCTAGATTAGCACGTTATAGAGAAGCTTCGGAGTCATGAGGGAGGTAGTGGCCGAATACTGCACCAGGGAGGCCAATTCCTGTTCTGGTGAGGGAGTGACTTTGATGAAGCTTAGTGGGCCTTCCTAGTTCGGTTGCACCTGAACTAGTATAGCCCCACTAGCTCTCGGCGATATGTATTTTTTTTCTTGCCGGTGTCAGGCACCACTCCATGCCTGAAAATGTGGTGGACTGGAGTAGGATTCGAACTTACGACCTTCAGATTTGAAGCCGGGTATTCTACCTCTGCTCCACGCCACCAATTAAGTTAGGAAATTTGCAGGCGCAAGTTGGAATACACTAGCGCAAGACAGGGGTAATTGGAGATCGCAGGGAGAGGCCTTCGTCCTGCAGTGGACATAAAATATAGGCTGATGCTGCTGCTGCTGCTGCTGCTGCTGATGATGATGGTGATGATGATGATGATAGAGAAGCTTACCAAGCGCGGAAGTGTGCATTAATGAAACACTGTGGTCATAGTCCTCGCAAAACCAAGCCAAACACACGTTTCGCTCGTTAGCTAGGTTTACAAGTGTTAAACCTGAGCCAACTTTTTGTTTACAATACTGTTCAGCCGTTCGCGGACTGTTACAAATTACGTTGACATTCTCATTCGATTGCGTTGTTACTTCCTATTATTTGTTTTTTTTTTCGCTGTAGGTATGATAGTTCATCCTCCGAAGATGCGTACTTTCCATCACGGGACATAGCTCGTTCAGTAGGGCGAGACACACTGAAGCGCTCCGCCTCCACGCCGCATCTTATACGAGGCGCCACATCGTTGCACGTGTGTTTTACATGAAGCGCCTTACCGGATGTGCATGTATACGTCGTATGATTGGTCGCGGTACATGTGGTAGACACATAATTCACATTTGATTTCATGAAACGCCAGAAAAGCTTCGTTTATAACGAATTTCCCACACACGCGTAGGATCCACAAATTTCTTTTTTAATACACGCAATGTTGAGATAAATACGGATGATGAGTTCAGCGCAAATCATTAAGCTGTACAAACTTTCACCAAAGGAAAAATTCTCGTCCACCCCTGAGGAACGCAAAGGTGCAATTTGAAACAAAACAGCCCAATACAACTTTTTCGGAACAAAAACTTTGTGATATTCTCCTTTCTCTTTCATTAATTATGAATAATGGCAGAATTTGCAATAAGCTTCACTTTTCATATACTGAATCAAAACTAAAGCAGAAATAAAGTTGCTGCGCAACGCTCACACACAAATGTATATATACAACTATCATGCACCAATATTTAAAAATATTAAAATGCCACGTAGCTGGACAGAATAAAGGTAATGTTGTTTGCGGTCGCTTGGTGATACTCAGAAAATAATTTGTTTTAATTAATTATTCTACTTCTCAAATGTTGTAATTAGATGAAAAGTGTTAATGATAAAATTGTAGAGCAACATGAAAAACTCCCGATACAGCTTTCTGCTGCTCAATACGTGCTACATAAATTGTTTTTCCAAGCACGAAAGAAGCCCGCGAACACACGCAAAATTGCCGCGCAACTGGCTGCTCGAGGCACTTTGCGTGTATTCCCGGGTCTAGCATGGTCACCCATGGTGTGTCTCACATGCCTGAAAGTTATTCAGCGTTAGCGGCTCGCATAAGGAGAAGTCTGCAGACATATCGGAATATTAGTGAAAAGGACGCAGGGAAGAAATTTGTGCGAGATCGTCCAAGTCATTGGTAAGATTAAGAAACATACATATGGTGAATTTTATGTGTATTACGGTAAGTTTGTAACATGTAAGTCAACCACAGAGGCTAGGTGGATGTTTGTCGCCACCTAGATTGAAAGGGAATGTCATTAGTGATCATCATCGTCATCACCTTCTTTACCATCATGGAGTCCAGGACGAGCAATCAAGTCAAGGTTCGTTACTGAATATGGTGAAAATCTCCACATTGATTGGAGTTTGGAGGTGGAAAGAGCGACAGCAAAGCGATAGTCACCTATTTAGCGTCATTTCCAATCCTTCCTCACTAAGCCCTAAACAAGTGCCATCAAAGAACTTCTTTGATCCCGTCTTTGCCCCCGTGCAAATGATAGTCCAAGCAAAAGCGGCCTTCCGTGTACGTAAGCCTATTGATCTGGGATGCTTCGTAAAATCTTCTTTCCTTTGGTTGGGAAAAGGGCGGTTCTTACGCGACGCGACGCTTGGCCTCGAAGCCTAATCCCCTACCTTCGGTTCTTTGCTTTCACGAGTCTGAGCCCCTCCTTGGAGCTTAGCATCGCAACGCCATCATGATGACACGGGACTGCGTTCGACAAAACGACAAATAGTTGAGTAAATTGATAGCAATTCATGGCATGGAAAAACAGGCATGTAAAACACATGCACAAAAAGAGCAAGAAAGATAACACAAACGTGTTTGCGAATGGTAAAGCAACCTTGAAGGCATTGATGCCTTTTCGTGTGTCTTTCCAATGTAGCGACACCGTATTCCCGTCACACAGACCTGTCATGTACGAGCCATGCATGCAACCGAGTTCCTCTCTCACTTGTTCGCTGTGGACACGCTGTTCCATCTCACCGTGTCGCCACGAAGTCAATGTGTGGCGCATGTGCCAATGTATATTCGGATCACATTGTATTAACTCGTATATGCGGGTTTGATTCCGCCCAGTACCGGAGTCCCAAGTCGGCGACAAAGTGGCTTATTGAAGAGCGCCACACGCTCAGTAACGCGCATACCCAGAGACTGGGTGCCTTCTGCACAGGAGCCCGATGTTCTACCCATTACACCACGGACTACCCATTGACACAAGTTGAGAGGAATGGGGTTAGGCGCGGTCACGCAGCCACATAGAGAGACGTACCGCAATCCAGGAGAAGTTCCCAAATAATGCTCATCGCATTAAAAGGTAATTCATGAACAAAGTTTTTTTATTATTGTTCTGAAACTCGCTTTATTAAAGCGAAAGCCTTATATTTCTCATCGTTCAGTCGACCTTCAACGTCCTTGAGCGTAAAGCGCGTCGTCGAAGCAAAATCGTATGCACGATGACGACTCAGTGTATAGTAATTCATTTACTACACCGACCCCGTACCGTATCTTAGCAATATGCAAACGCTCGCGCAACAATAAGTGTTATGGTGCGCGGTTCACCGTCGTCATCGTGTAAATATTTAGGCACTCGAACCCACGACCTTCGGTGGGAGCCGAACTGTCCAGCTTATGTGGGAGTCGAAACCACTGCTATGGGCGTTAAGCGAAGGTTATTAAGGCACAGTTAATTAATATAGAGGTAACTGAGGCACTCTAACCCACGACCTTTGGTGGGAGTCGCGCCCTCAACTTTTGTGGGAGTCGAACCCACGACCGTTGCTGTTAATTAGGGGGAGGTTAATTAAGACACAATTATTTGGGTAGCGTCGATTAAGGCACCCGAACACGCGACCTTTGGCTGAAAAAAAACAAGTAATGAGAAGTAACAATGCATTCAAATCAGAATGTCAGGTAATTTAATGAATGTCTCTTGAGCGCGAAGGCCTTTGCCTTCACCCTCTTTGGCTTATGCTAAACTGACTGTCAATTTTGCAGCGACATCGGCCGCAATTCTCGCCGTTTCGCTGTGGCCGGTGGCCGCACCGCGAGCTGAGCCGTTGCCTAGCAACCGCCGCAGCTGGCAGCGCCACTCGCCGCGCCATCTGGCGTCGTCTGCTCGAGTTACCATGGCGCGGCGACGCGCAGCCGACGCCGCAGTTGTGTTGCAAGCGTTCGTCGCTTGCATCTGGCATGCGTCAGAGGAGGAGCCGGTGAAACCGCGTTGCAACAGAGGAGGAGCCGGCGTTGCATCGTATATATAGAAGGGGCGGCTCGGTGGGATTCGTCGGCAGATATGGAAAGTGAGTCGGAGAGACTGAAAGAAGCCAGGCTTCGTCGTCGGAACGAAACCAAGAGGAGGCAGCGAGCCGAGGAGACGGAGGAAGAACGAGCCGCACGCCTCGAGAAGCGTCGCAAGTACGAAGCGGCCAGGCGAGTGGATTCAGATGAGGATAGCACCCGAAACGTGTTCAAGTCACTGGACGACAGCCCCTTATCCTCCCGCCTCACCGACCATCGGGCCGTCTTTGTGGCAATTGAGAAACAACAAGATGAAGACTTTCAAAATAAATGCGTTACACTTTAAATATGTCTAGTCTTTAATGTAACCATAACTTAACGAGAGGTAACAACCAAACCTAAACACTCAGACGTACGAAGCTAAACGATAAAGTTGTATTCGTATAGAGAGAACGAAGCTAAACAATAAGATTAACCGTACCTCTCGCTACGCACACCAAGGCATAACTGAGTTAAGCGACAGCCAATTTTTTTCGCATCTGTTCAGGCGTTGTGTGCGTGTACAGTTGTATTGCTTGTTTGCGCACGGTATATAGGGAAGAGCTTCCAGCAGACATTGCCTTAATTTTGGAGAGCTTTAGAAATTTCAAAGTTAAAAACATTGTTCGGCTGATGAGAACAGACCTGGCCTAAAACTGGACTTGGGGGAATATGCGGCAACGGTCGATCTCAGGCAAAAAATACATTTCAAAGGAGGCCACAGCCAAGATCAGAGGGATTCCGTTACAAAAGAGCTGTACACGCGATCCAGATTTTTTACAAAAGCATTTAGTCTCCTTCAAGATGAGTACGTCGTCCTTCTTTTCAAGTTTTAAAAACTATGATTGACTTTCTTGCCGACAAAAAAAAATCAGGAAATCACATGCGTCGACAGCGCCCGTATCGCCGTGTCCCTGTCTTCGTCTACTAGCCTGTCTAACTTTTCAACATGAACCCAAACCAACTAGCTCAGTACGTCCTACTACTGGGCACAACTTTGTGCCTCTCGATTTATTTGAAGCCGTTAAAGGAAGGTCATTGTCGCCTCACCGCTAGACAACTTGGACCACTGGGTCCGTGTCAGCGGATAGATAGACAGATAATAGATAGATAGATAGATAGATAGAGGCAGGCAGGCAGGCTCAAAACGCCTGAGGTAGGCAAAAAATGATCATGATCATCATCGTCATCATCAGCCTTTATTTATGCCCACTGCAGGACGAAGGCAAAGAATGATAATCACATTCAAATAAAGATAACAAGTATAAGCACCTCGTATGATGCCCGAGACAGTATACGAGTGGGGTTGAAGATTAAAATGCAGAAGACAAATATAATGTTCAATAGCCTGGCAAGGGAACAAGAATTCAGCATCGCCAGTCAGCCTCTAGAGTCTGTAAAATAGTACGTTTATCTAGGTCATTTACTCACAGGGGTCCCTGATCACGAGAAGGAAATTGGCACTCCTTAATTGATCGAGATGCGGCTGTCAACACATTGTACCATCACGACGTCGGAGGCTGCCTACGCGAAGTGGTTGTTACATAAAGCTCACTTCATATGCCTGCGTTGTGCGCACTGTGTTTCATAGTGAAAATAAAAATAATAATAATGAACAAGAGCAAAAAAAAAGAAAAAAAAAAGAAAATTGAAATGACGCGTACAAGAATCTAATTCCTACCAGCGCACAGTCTTAAAAACATCACAAAGATAAAGCACTGCTTAGACCATCAAAAATATTTATTCATGTTTAGGGTTAGCGCACAACTATCACCGTTATTTATAGCAACGTGTGTCTCAAATGTGTCGGCGCATATCATAGCGCTAAAGATAGCTCGGCAGAAATAATTAAATAACTTAAAGCACTTATGTGCTCTTAAAACAGGAGCGTAATTCAGTGGCCGCACAAAAAGCGCTCAGGTACCGCGACATCTATGGAAAGCAAATTGAGCTGGTCAAGAGTAATTTAAAGCTCTTTACTATATGGGGAAAAGAAAAGAATCGCGGTGACTGCTTCACTCGACAAGAGCGAGAGAGTAAACTTGATACAAAAGAACACATGAGCGTTATATGTAGCCCTTCAAACGACAGACATCATCCAATAATTGGTTTAAGCGTGCATTCACGGTACTAGCTCCTTTCTTCAGACATGAAAATAGCGATAAGATGGAAGGAAAGACGCCGCGGCGCTGGTCACCGAGACACATCCTTTTTTTTTTTTCTTTCGTCCGTGATGTAGGACGCCGTTGCCGCGACAGATGGCGAGACCATCGTGGTTTCGACGGGAGTGCGTGAGACGCGCTCTCAAGCCGGTTTAGTATAACTGGCTAGGAAAGAGTGCGTGTGGTGGGGAAGGAAAGGGAATAGGGCGCTCGCTCTCCCAAATCTGCTCCCGGCAGCGATCCCCAGTTCCCGCACCAAACGATTTCTCGTCACTTCGGATGCTCGTTCTCGGCGAGCGAATCGGAACTTTGTTCATCATAGTTTGTTAGCTCGATTTAACTCAGCGATGACTCGAAATGTTGAACTTCCTTTCTTTGTTTTTTGGACGAATTTTTTCTTTGTGAAGATCTAAACTGTCGCGCTGCAAATCGTTTCTTACCGAATATAACGCAGGAAAAGTTCCACAATCCGAAGACAATTTGCGGCGGCCGTCATGTGAATGCTTTATTGTTGCAGGAGTTTCGGAAAGGAAAGAAAAGTGATATTACAGCAAAACGCATATTAATGCCTCGCCATGACCTGCACTTGGCTGCAAATGGACTTTCTTCAGTTTCTCAAGTCGAAGCTCTCCGATTCAATTGACTTGGATGTCCCTTCATGAAGTGAGTACGGCATGTCATTTTTGAGCCATTATACCGAGTCAGAAGCATCAGTCGGTTTGCATGAGTATGCGTTTCGAAGAAAGCTGCCAGTTTTCTGTTGGGCAAGTTGTGGAAACATGTTCGACATGCAGCTGTTGCATACGCGGGAATCTAGTCTCAAAATATTATCTTATGGGCAGCAGAGAAACCATATGTTAGCACCGGTAGAATGTAATTATTGTACAATTTTCTTTTCAACTACAGTGGTAAGCTCTCAGTCAGGATTTGGCAATGCCTGCCGCGTGCATTTCAACACAATTTTATTCTTCTGTAAACTTCCTTGTCATCATCACGGTTCCCTGTGAGTACTTGACCTAGATATAGACGTACTCCTTTATAGACTCTAGAGACTGACTGGCGATCCTGAATTCTTGTTCCCTTGCCAGGCTATTGAACAATATCTTCGTCTTGTGCATATTATTCTTCAACCCCACTCTTACACTTTCTCGGTTAAGGTCCTCAACCATTTGTTGTAATTAATCCCCGTTGTTGCTGAATAGGACAACGTCATCTGCAAACCACAGGTTACTCAGATATTTGCCGTTGATCCTAACTCCTAAGCCTTCTAAATCTAAGATCTTGAATACTTCTAAGCATGCAGTGAATAGCATTGGAGAGATTGTGTCTTCTTGCTTGACCCCTTTTTTGATAGGTAACTTTCTACTTTTGTTGTGGAGAACCAAGGTTGCTGTGCAAGCCTTGTCGATATTTGCCAATATATTCACGTATGCCTCCTGTACTCCTTGATTACGCAATGACTTTATCACTCCTGGCATCTCTACTGAATCAAATGCATTTTCATAATCTATGAAAGCCATATAGAAAGGTTGATTGTACTCCGCAAATTTCCCGATTACCTGATTGATGACATGGATATGATCCATCGCAGAATATCCGTTCCTGAAGCCAACCTGTTCTCTTTGTTGGCGGAAGTGTTGCCCTGATTCTATTGGAAATTATGTTGGTGAATATTTCATACAATACTGAAAGCAAGCTAATGGGTCTATAATTGTTTGGTACTTTAACGTCTCCCTTCTTATGGATGAGTATAATGTTGGCGTTCTTCCAGCTCTCTGGTGCACTTGAAGTCGGGAGGCATTGCGTATAAAGGGCCGCAAGCTTTTCAAGCATCATATGTCCTCCATCTTTGATTAAATCAACTGTTATTCCATCTTATCCAGCACCTTTTCCCCTGGTCATGTCTTGGAGCACCCTTCTAAGTTTATCGCTAGTTATAGAAGGAGCCTCTGCATTCTGTTTACCACCAAGTTAAGGACCGCACAAAGAGCGATGGAACGAAAAATGTTAGGCCTAACCTTAAGAAACAAGAAGAGAGCGGTGTTGATCAGAGAACAAACGGGGATAGCCGATATTCTAGTTGACATTAAGCGGAAAAAAATGAAGCTAGGCAGGCCATGTAATGCATAGGATGGATAACCGGTGGGCCATTAGAGTTACAGAATGGTTAGCAAGAGAAGGGAAGCGCAGTCGAGGACGCCAGAAAACTAGGTGGGGTGATGAAGTTAGGAAATTTGCAGGCGCAAGTTAGAATCAGCTAGCGCAAGACAGGGGTAATTGGAGATCGCAGGGAGAGGCCTTCGTCCTGCAGTGGACGTAAATATAGGCTGATGATGAAGACGACCATAAAATACTTATATTTAGCGCAGCCGCAGTGATGATTTCCATTTAATTGTCAACAGTTATTATTTTTTTCAAACAAGAAGGAAGCAGCGGTACAAAAGATACTGCAGTGAGCAGATTGGCGGACGCAGGCGCCACCTTCTTTGGCTGCGACGGACAGGGTTTGCACGGAAAGTGTCTCAATCAGCCACATAGTCACCATGAAAAGCTCGAAAGTAGTACAGGTACACCTGCTCTATGTATCTATTACATAATAGGTCAGCTGTTTTTAAATGCGAAGCATTTCTTGCCGGCGGCTCTGTCTGTTGTCCCGCGTCCCACACCCTCCCAGCGCATGCGCGTCCCCTCCTCCTCTCTCTCCTCTCCTACGCTCCCCCGCTTTCTCTCTAGGAATCCGCTACGGAGCGGCGCCCGCGTGCCACACCCCCACAGCGCATGCGCGTCCCGTCCCCCACCTCCTCTCCCACGCCCCCCCACTTTCTCTCCTCTAGGAATCTGGAGCGGCGCGCTCGACAGGTGGTGCGACAGCTGCATACTCCGCTGGGGGCGCCACGGTAGCTCCGCGGTATGAAAATGACGGAGCGCGCGCGCCTCATTCTCTCCTGTGCAGCGCCGCGATGAGCCCTCGGGCCGCTGCCGCGATACCATCTCCCGCTCAAGCTACCTCCCCGCTGCTTCGCATCCACACATGGTTCCCTTTAGCGGGAGATGGAGTAATTTTTACTTTGTTTATTAGTCCGGAAATTTATTTTAATCGCCTGCGACAGATAGCATCGATCTGCTTTTTTAAGTGCATTTATGGAAAATATCTACAAATGTGGAGTGAAGTGAGAAATCGCAATATGCAGCAACCCAAGTTTTATTTATATTTTATATTTTGATACTGTGAGTCTTAGCAGGTCCTTCCGGGAGTGCGCAGCATGTACTGTAAACTGGTAGAACCTTCACCAAAACGTATGAAAAACTAAAAAGAGAAGGCTTATCACTGTTATTTTAAATCGCAATTGAGAATGTTCTTATCACCATTAAATATATTCACTGTTGAAGGTTTTTACTTATTCAGTTAGCAGCACATGTAACTGTTAGCTTGAAGCCGACGGGTAGTGAAGCCGTGTGTGCTTAACCGACATCTTAAAAGAACAACCACTTGTGAGACGTGTATGCGGCCCTAAATTGAGCTATTAAATAGCACTGACGCAAACGGAGTCTGCCTACCGCTCAGTCGCGAGCATTTTTAGCAACAACAGCGACAGGCTTGACGATACTGACAGGGAAGGCGGTAAGCGTTTAACAGCGCGAACCGACGAATGCGAAAAATTCAGGTATATGAGCTGTTTCATTCTTCCGTACTTTGTATTCGTCATTTAATTACACCCTGTTGTTCGAACCGTGAAGCGTGGGTGTTGCTTCTCCAGCAGTCTGCGAGCGGTCCTGCTCGCACTAACAGTCCTGCTTGCATGATTAGCACGCCTCGGTGTCACTGTCGCCGGGCGGACTCATGTGAGCCACCACGCGCGATCTGCTCGGAGCACTCTCCTGTGTGCCAGCGTTTGTTTGTTGTTGTTTTCTTGCGTGTTTGTTCGTTTTCTTGGCCTGTCCTGCGTTGCAGGCTTGCATCCGTCTGCGTCGTTTCTCTTCAGCGTCTTCTGCGCTCCGAGGCTCGTCTCACCTGCGATCCGCCAATCATTCCCTCTCCGGCACGCTCTATATGAGCCAGCGTTTAGTTATTTACGCCTTCGCCTCTGGTGCCTGAAATGCTTGCATAATTACGCGTCCTCCCTCAGCAGTCCGCCCAAGTGCAGGTATTACCTGATGCATCATGCACAGCACGTAACCACCAAGCCCTAGCCATCGAGTGCAGCTCGGGAGCTCGGATATAAATACCTTGCTACGGAGAAGGCCTCGTTTTTTTTAGGTGCGAAGCACCTTATGCGCTCGGGATGTCGGCGTCTCCTGTCGTCGTCGTCGTAGTCACGGTAAGCAAGCGGCTCGTGCTCGCGCTTGGCACGCGCTCCTGCCACTGCTCGCGCGTTCGTCAACGTGGTCGTCTTCCACAGCTGGCTGCGTTGAAGCAAGCGGTTCGTGCTCGTGCTCGGCACGCGCTCGTGCCACTCATCCCGCGTTCGTCGTCGTCTTGCACAGCTGGCTGCGTTGCCGCTCATCATTCCAGCGTAGAATTTCACTTGTATTCTGTCGTCGTAATGGAGAGGCCGCGTTTATGGGGTTATGAGCCATTTCTTAAGGCAGTACGAGACCATTAGCGGTGCATCACTGCATGCTTCGCACTTCCCCAGGTTTCACCTTAGTGGAGCTTCATTTCGCTCAGTGGGTCATTTGACACTAACGCATAATTGTGCGGGGTGCGTTTTTTTTTCATTTTCTGACTTCTGCCTTTTTTTTTCATTGAAATGATTATTGGGAGAAGTTGGCGCAGTTATGTCGGCAGCGGCTACTCCTTGTCACTTGGCGAAGGAAACAAGCATGAGCAAGAAGAGTGAGTGATAGCAGAAAATGTGGCGCTCAGTAGAACACCACATGTACAAACACTATAGTGGAACAGTTCAAGAATCACAAATTTTGTGTATGTGTTCAATATACGCGCGCACGCACGCACACACGAACACACACACACACACACACACACACACACACACACACACACACACACACACACACACACACACACACACACACACACACACACACACACACACACACACACACACACACACACACACACACACACACACACACACACACACACATTATATATATATAAATATATGCATATATAAAGATGTATAAACACAGTACAGTTTAACAGACCTCAATTTTTGCATATGAGTTCAGTACGCATGCGCATATATAAAGTCAAATATTTGGAATGGCCAAAACACAGAACAGAAGTAATTACACATAGCGTTAAATACATCATCACCGCATGAATCAATTTTGAACACAGAACAACATTTATATCACTCATTTAGCTTATTAGGATAAACTGAAATTTAATGTTTCCCCAAAATGTTTGTGTCTCAATAAACTTTGTCAAAGCAAGAAGTGATCTTTTGTGGAAGGCCGCTGTTGGCCATGGAACAATTAAGTATATTCTTTAGAGGGAATGGTCGTCTATCTAAAAGCAGCAATGCTTCTTGCAATACCCATCGGGGTGATTCATGTTTTGTGCACTCGTGAAAGCGTTGCGCGACATCTAAGGAACCATTTTTATAAAGGTTGCAGCATTTAAAATAACAAAACATAAAATCTACCCTTCATTGCGCACAAAATTTTGATATATTTCCGCAATTTTAATGCCTTGACATTCTTTTGGGTAGTTCATTAACTTTCGGGGGGCTATCTATCTATCTATCTATCTATCTATCTATCTATCTATCTAT
Organism: Dermacentor silvarum; assembly: GCF_013339745.2. Taxonomy (NCBI): domain Eukaryota; kingdom Metazoa; phylum Arthropoda; class Arachnida; order Ixodida; family Ixodidae; genus Dermacentor; species Dermacentor silvarum. Next base: position 96,732,949 of record NC_051162.1, read on the forward strand.
CTATCTATCTATCTATCTATCTATCTATCTATCTATCTATCTATCTATCTATCTATCTATCTATCTATCTATCTATCTATCTATCTATCTATCTATCTATCTATCTATCTATCTATCTATCTATCTATCTATCTATCTATCTATCTATCTATCTATCTAATGTAGGTTTGTATCTAACTCTGGTGGTGGTAGTGGTGGTGGGTTCTAGCAACAGGTGGGTTTAGCTTGGCCATCAAGACCGGCAATTGTACCGCCTTCTTACAGTATCACTGCGGTGTTTCGCCACATTTCCATGAAAACAGTCTCTATTCAGAATGTGCAAAGAAGACTTGAAGCTTCTTTGCGGGTTATAAATGATTCCTCTGGTAACACAAGGTCTTGCAGGCAAGCATGCAGAAGGGTACTTTTTTTTTCTTTTTTGCAGGTTCTCCAGAAGAGCGTTCCTCTCATCTCAGCATTTCAGGCACGACTGCAGAAAGTGTTCAATGTCTCCTGTCTCGTCGCATGCCGTACAGTTCGGAGAATTGATATGCCTCGTCTTAAATAATCACGCTGATGTAAGAGCAGATCGTGTCCTTATTCGATATAGAAGTGAGGCTTCCTCTCTACGAAATCTCTTGGTTACGCAGGGTATATGTGGTGGAACCCAAAGTGACCCAAAGTGATTACGAATGCCAGGTTTTTAGACTTAATTACTCTTTGGGGCCTTGACTTCAGGGGGATGATAGAGTGCTGCGTATGCAAGAGCAGCTGTTTTTTTCATTTCCAGCAATACCAATGTGCGTAGCAATCCATTCAAACGGGTGTGATCCCAAATTCACGCAGTGCAGTGTGGTAGGAAGAAGTCCGACGCAAACAATTCGTGAAATAATTGAAGCGGCGAATATTGCTAATTTGGATGACACGTGTGTTACTGCACCTTCAATCGAACTCTCCCAAAAAAGAGGAATCTGATTTTCTAAACAAGATGCAGAGAGTGGCTCGACGGGGATGACGAGACAGATTGGCCTTTTAATCTTGCAGCCAGTATATCGCTATCTTCATTTCTTCTTGACTCTCGACACACATGCATCTTTGCTCTTTTAAAGTAAAAAAACTTGTACAAATGCGCCTGTGTGTGCTGCTATCCGTTTTCTATATATACATGTTCAGCTTGGAAAAATAAACGAAACGTTGGAAGTTAGCGCTGTGTCCGCGTCGTAATTTTCAGTGCTGTTTTTTTTCTTTGTGCGCTAAAAAAGTTGTTACTAGGGATTACCAACATACCCAAGCATATGCTATTTTGAGTGGGAGTTTGTGGAACGCCCTTCTATTTATTTTAGTCCGAAATATATGCAAAAAATGTTCCACTCATAGCTAAAACCTCAGTGGAAAGAGATTCAGACTGTGCTCACTAATCTTTGCCAGCCCCTTTACGCAGTAGGACTCGACTGCTTCGTGGTTGTTATGTGGACATATAGAAGTGTAGGAATCCCAATTAAACTTCTCGCAGTATCCGAATATTTGTGAAGCGCTTCCTCAACTGACGCAATCTCTGGCGAACAGCTTTCAAAATCTCCGTTCCATTCAGTGTCAACCGAAATACGTACGCGCCGCCTTCTGCGTGCGCAAAATATCACAAGGGCTTATGATGCCGGAAAAGCAAAATGCAGTTCAAATCTCTGAACAGACAGTGTGGGAATCGCGCTAGTCTACTCAACTTTATACGAAGAGGAAAGTCAGGTCAATTTCATTTCGTGATTCACTTCGCTGACGGAGGTATTAAGTTTAGCGCAGACGCGTTCGGCTTTGCGGATTGATCACACTTTGCCTTTTGGTTACACACAAAGTTGAGGCTTAAACGTGCCCTGGCATCGAAGCTTACGTTTTTTTGCAACACCAAAATTACTCGAAAAAAAAAAAGGATCTTGGCCCATAATGCAGAAGACAATTTAGGGACGGCAACATCATTCTCCGAAGTCAGACAGCCGCCGGAGCAGATTTGAAAAGCCAGTCGACTAATGTGTTAACGACTCTAGTTTCGCAGAACAGCATGCATAGATGACGTCACAATTTAGCATTTGTCCTGCACCGCTCGTGCAGCGTACTCGTGCGCGTACACGAGAGTATAGACGTGTCGTATAGACGGATTGGCTCCATTGACCAGTTCTGGCGGTGCTGTGTTTATACCGACGAGAGGAGGAACACTGCGATTCAAGACGTCACATGTCAGGACGTCTACGAGTGCAGAACTCGCGACTCTGCGCAGTGCACTTCAATTTATTGACGTAGAGAGTCCTGGTACATGGGCCGTGTTTTCCGACTCGAGACCGGCTTTGCACAGTATGCTGTCAGTTCTCCGACGTCGAGCTCACGCACAGCTAACGTACGAAATTGTCAAACATCACCACAACGTCAATGCAGAAAAGCAACGAAATTATTTTCCGGTGACTACCTGGCCATTCCGGGATCAGTGGAAATGATCACGAAGACAAATCTGCCTGTGTATCACTTCAAGAAGAGCACGGCATTCCCATTCCTCATTCCAGGACAGACGCTGCAAGGCAGCTTCCTCACTTGGCACGCAAGCTCTCTTTAACAGAGTGGAACACCCCAAATATAAGGCGCACCTGGCTACACGGACTGAACCCTTCGCTCCAACCCCGACCTCCATCCGGGCTTCACCGACGTGAGGCATCGTTTCTATGCGGGCTGTTGTTGGGATTCACTTTCACGAAGACGTACCCTGCTTTGAATGGAATGACCGAAAGTGCAGCGTGCGACGTCGGCGGGGGCGAAGAGAACATCGAACATTTATTGTGTCACTGCGATAGATTTCAGTCGAAAAGACAAACATTATCGAACGCATTGCGATGACTGGCCGATCGGCCTTTGTCCGTGCAGGTGCTACTTGGAGACCGTCCCCATCGCTCGTCGGCCCACAAAGCTGTGAAGGCACTTTTGTCTTTCTGGAGGGCGACTGGCCTATGTGAACGCCGTTGACTTGCTCAGATCCTCCGTGTGCGGTCGTGAGCTAACCGTGTCCTCCCCCCCCCTCCTCTCCCTATCTCATCTTTCTATTCCCGCTTTCCCGTCTCCCAGAGTAGGGTAGCCAACCAGACGCATTTCTGGGCCGGCATTTGTAGCGATGCCTTTAAAGTAAAAATGCCTTTTCGAGCTTATCACGCTTTGTCAGTGGTCAGAGCGACGGTCCGCTCACGATATCAACGTTGATAACGCGAGCGGACCGTCGCTATGACCACTGACAAAGCGCGATAAGCGCGAAAAGGCATTATTACTTTAAAGGCATTGCTACAAAATACCAGCCCTGGTTAACATCCCTGCCTTCTCTCTTTCTCTCTGCCTCCTAGCGCCTACACCAGAGTAAGCTCTCAGCACGTAAATGGACCTCCCTCATATTTTGTGTTAGTTCAAGACATCGACAGAACACACTCCTATATGGCACATATGTTTCACACAGTGACCGAGGGGTTTCGCTAAATTTCGGCAGTCTTACGAACCCATTGGCATAATATCTACTTCCCGCGCGCTCGTCGTTTTAATTTCTTGCGCTGTCCACGATGAGGTGTGCAAGGTTTAGCGATGAGTGCTGGTGAAAAGGCAAAGGACACCTTACAAAGGCGAAAAAAAAAAAAAAACGGAGGAAGAAAGCACTGTAAAAAGCTAGGCTCAGTGTGGCGCCCAGACATTCATTAAACGCGCCAAATTCATTGCCAGATAGGCGAGTCGTCGCTCCAGGTTACCTTCCTTCATGATGCGTAAATACGCATAATACAGATAGGAGGTCAATGTCACTGGGTTAATTCCTCGGTGTCTTGGCGATAAGAAAACATGCAACACTGCGTGGCACGCCCATTAGTACAGTTTCTTGAAAAAAAAAGTGGAAATATGGTAAACTCGCAAAATATTAGCATTACAACTTTCATCACAACGTTGTGTATGTGTAATTTATTTTCTTTCAACACTCGATCATGACTGTGTTTCCGTAATCACTTTGGTTACCACTTTCCCGGGGGTGTTGTGCGCTTGCTCGTGAGCGTTCTTTGCCATGAGTGGCCGAGGCACGGGACCTATTCTTATGCATGAGCGTCAGACATTTGGGAACCGCTTGCGAACATTTCTGTCGTGTACTTATTTTGTATGTTTACATGTGAACTGCAGAACTGTGTTGACTGCAGTCTCGCCTCTATTCTTCGGTATGCACTCGTTTTTTTTTTCGAGTAGAATTAGGAGAAAAAGAGAGAGCTTCCTTCTGATGTCAGGGAGTTGTTGTGCCTGCTTTGTAATAACAGCGTTGTGTGTGCATTAACCGATTTCCTTTGCTCCTTCTTTTACAAAACTATGTTCGAAAGTAAACAAAATATATAGGTAATTCTTCCATTCCTTCGAGAGCCAAGGAATAGCCGATGCCATATTTTGGCGCCAAAACCGCCCTCCACCAGGTTTATTAAAAAAGGGGGACTAGCCGTCGCCATCACCTTCTAATAAGCACCATCGTCTTTTTCAACACGAGTAATCACAAAAAAATACAGACAAGCGTGCACACTTGGCTGATATGCTAATTTGACTTATGTCCTACCATTTTTAACTTCGCGGATCAATACAAGTAGCTCGCGTCTAACGTTATCCCTCGCGTCTAGCAGAGCTTTTTGTTTTCGTGAATTTCCTTCGGGATTCGCGTCTCCAGCAAAAAAGTTGTCGCAGTTTCACCTGAAAGGCGAAGCATCAATTGCGATAGCAAATTTGTAGAGAGCTACACGGAGTAATGATAGTAGCTTTATCAGCTGTATAAACTTGGACATGCAGCAGCATCGGCCACACGCAGAACTGTTGTCGACGCCGTCGGCGTTTTGCCCGCGTTCTTTTAAAATGCGTGCGGCGTTGGTGACTGTTGCCGGAGCCTCTGATATAAATAGGCACTTGGTGCCGCAGCTAAACGTCACCTCCCTTCCCTCCCCCCCCCCCCCCCCCCCCCCCCACGGCCTTTCGTGTGTCAGAAGAAGGCGCGTTTGCTCCACATATATGGTGACTGTAAAGGAGAAAAGAGACGCCTACTTCTGCAGCCCTTAAGGGAGCACGGCACAGAGCGCGCGTTTGTTCTCCGCCGTGCGTTCACTCCCCGTGAAAGCGCGCGTCCCTCGCGCCCTTTAATTCACTCGCACATATAGCGTTCGGCGGCGCGCGGCGACGATTTCATCTCCATTGACGTCATACGGAACCTCACGGCGACGGCGACGGCGACGCCGACGGCAGAAATCTGCTTTGGAGTGTCCATATAATTGCTATCGCAATAAAACTAAGCAGAAGCGCGCTTTCACGACGAGGCTTCGAGGGAGGGAGGGGGGGGGTCAGTTATAAATGACTCTTTATTGAAATCAATAAATAAAGGAAAAGAAGGAGAAATAGATTACTGCAGGCCAACCTGAAACAGGCTAGCGCATTCTGCTAGCACCTGAGCGGCGGTCGGCAGATGATTGGTGTGGGTAAGGCAGTAAAATGACAGGAAGAAAATGATAACGCAGACGACAGAGTTAACAATGGCACTAAGAAGGGGAGTTTGCACAAAGGCTTTTGTGCGAAGGCGCGAAGATGGGCCGTGGTCGATATCAAACGTCAGCCAAAGAACAGTGAGCGGCTTAGCAAGGCGAAGCGTGATGGAATGTGTGGTTGGATGCAGCAACAAAAAAAAGTATAGGCCTCCTAAGCCCTGATATAGCGAAGCGTTTCGAAAGGTTCCGGTATAGCGTCGGAAGAAATGCACAGGAATGTGCTGAAGTGGCCTGCTTACCGCGTGTTGAAGGGGATGCAACAGCGGAAAAAAAAGAAAAACTGGTATTATTATATTTTGTGGCCAGATTGTTCCTCCTATATGTATATTGCCGTTTATACGCAGTAAAGATTGCTTGTTAGCACTGTGGTCTGTCCTCTGCACTTCACCTTGACTTTCGCGCGCCTTCAACCCCCCTTTTATTGCACAGAATACAGCGAAGTCATCGAAAACACTCGAGTATAGAGACGACATTGCATTAGACATAATGAAAAGTTTCGAAGTCCTGGAATAATTGGGTCTTGGGTTATAGTCTAACGTTTATCGCGTGCGCTGCGTGAATCGACGGGACAAGCAACAATGCAACAAAAGACGAAACGCTGACCTTCAACTAAATGTTTACTGTGTGCAGGTAGTAAACGTTTCGTCAAAGGTCAACGCTTTGTCTTTTGCTGCGTTTTTGCTTGTCCCATCCTTTCACGCAGCGCACGCGCTAAACGTTTGACTATAACCTTAGACCCATTTAATCCAGGACTTCGCAACTTCATTTCGCATTGTTTCGACGCTGATATGTGTCAGGTCGTAAGCTTCAACGCTTAGGTCTTGGATTATTTCGGGCAAGCCTGGCACCAACGACTTACGTTGGCTAGCCAACCTGGACCATGCACACCCACCGGGGTACACCTTTACTGTATTAATGTACTAGTTTGGCGGATGTGCATACAACTGGGCAACTTTTTCTTTGTTTCGTTATTTCGTTTGCCATCCACAGGTCAATAAACGATCTGCACTAGCAACGACGCCGACCGCAGTCTCCCGGAGAATGGACGCCGAAGATGGTGCGGGAGGTGCGCCCGACACCGGCGGTATCGTAGGCGCCGTCGCGGCGGCTATCATCAACCACACGTCAGACGCTCTCGCCGAGTGCAACGGCACGCCTCCAACTTCGGCGCCGCTGTCCGTCTCCTCGAGACGCCACGACCGCGCCTTGGCACAGGCGTCTTCACCGTCGGTGGCCATTCAGGCGCTGGACGTGCTCAACGCGGCCTACATGCCCGCCATCATCTACCTGGGACTGATCGGCAACGTGCTGTCCCTGGTCACGTTCCTTGGCACCAAGCTCAGGAGCCGAACGTCGAGCCTGTACATGGGGGCGCTGGCCGTCTCGGACTCGGGATTCCTCATCATCCTGTCGTTCGCCTGGCTCAACGAACAAGGCATCAACGTGAGTTGAAGTCAATGTTCCCTCAATTGGGTGACTATTGATGCGCTTAAAGAGATGGCAAAAGGTGAAAGTGGCTTGCTGGACCCTCATTCCCATAACAAAACTAATTGTTGCACTTGAGCAGATGCCAGAACAACAGACCCTTAGGATATCGAAGGCTGAGTTATCGAAAAAAAGAAAAAAGGTGGTTGATCCCTCTTATATAGGAATCGGTATAGAACAGGAAAGTGAAACGTGTCTTCACAGAAGTAGTGTAATGTTTATTGCACATTGATATATAATGTCTATTGGTGTTTTGTGGCTAAAGCGCCCTTAGGCGTTGATGCACCCACGCTGACGCCTGGTGGCACGTCTCCTCCATCACGACTACCAACGTCGATGACCATGAGCAACCGTCGTGCATATGGAAGCTGCACTACGCTGCACACGCTAGCACAACGCGAAAGACGAAGCACGTAACTGACACACTAATACAACGCGCAAGACAAAGCACGTAACTGAATCGTCACCGAGTCAAATCAGCGCGTACAGCGCGTCGTAATTGCAGCCTCCGCGATCAACTTCAGAAACATTTTCAGAGCTAATTGCGGAGGCCACGCTCCGCTGTGCTGAGTACGGTGAACGCCACCTAGGTGGCGTTGGTAGTGCTTCTTGATGCCAGCGTCCCTTCGAATGCTGGCATCGAGGCGTCGTAGTGCTGAGACCACCGAAGCGTTCACTGTCGGTGCGCGTTAGTGTCATAATGCAGTACTTCTCTTTTCTGCTCGTAGGCGGCGGCACCGCCCCGAGCAAGAGCGCGGGTACACGGAGGAGTGTTAGATATATAAGGCGCGTCTGTGTAGCTCTCTGCAAATGCGTTTGTGGCGCAATGGGTTAAACGCTCGGCGATCTATCGTCGCGGACCGAGAGGTCGTGGGTTCGATTTCCAAATTTTGCATGTTTGTGGAACTTTTTCTTCTGGTTTCTTTCTTTGTATTATGTTCGTGTACATTGTAAGCTTACGTATTTCCGTGACGGAAATACGTCAGTGAAGTCTTGGTGGACTCCGGCATAAAACACTTTCGTGTTAAAAAAAAAGCTCGTAGGTCAGATTCGGTTTTGTGATTTCTATGCGTGTTTTGACACTTTTTCTTTCTGGGGTTTTACGTGCCGAAACCAGTTCTGATTATGAGGCACGCCGTAGTGGAGGGTTGCGGATTAATTTGTTGACACGCTACTTTGCTAATCGAGCGACGCTTTCTCATAGCCCAGCTGCTAGCCTCTAGTTGGTCGGGGTTTTTCGTGGGCTCACTCTGCGCTCACCCAAAAACAGTACCGCCACCTAGTGGCCGTGGCCATCAGACAGTATTGAAAGGGCAGCTGGAAAAGGGCTATGCCTTTTATTTTCCGCGTAACGGAAATACGTTATCTCGTATATTTGAATTACTATCCCAAGCTATCATGTCTGCAGCTTGCGTGTAAGTCGTACTTTAGCAATTCCATGACGCAATTTACGCTGAAAAAATTCGCTTAGTACAATAGGGCACTTGCGCTTGGTGGAGGGCCTAATAGAATGGAGGTGTATGCTCCACTTCCGCACACGTGAGTGCGCGCGTGGCGTACGTCGATCGTTGTGGTGGTGCTTCTCCGTTGGACTTGTGTAACGTCGGCAACAGCTTCGCTGTGCATGCACTTTAAGAGGGTGGAATGGTGGCGGATTTTATTTTCACGCTGGCTTTGGGTACTCATAGTACGTGCTTTTGCTGCGCCTTTCCGTTATTCACATCGTGCGCCTTTCGTGCACGATGCACCTTTCGCTGCAGAAGACGGTGAGTTCACGAAGCATACATTGAACAGCTTCTGTGAAGACACGTTTCACTTCCGTGTTCAACTGATTCATATGAAAGAGGCATCAAACGAAATTTTTTAGAACGGTCTCACATATAATGCAAGGGAACATCAGGGTTTTGCACGGGATCCACATGTGTTCTAATGGATGGTTAAGGGTATGTGGTTTTTTTTACAGCGAAGCCGCTAAGGGCTACGTTTCCCAGGATTGTGTCCGCGTGTAGAAAAAAAAAAAACTATCCTCGTCAGCACTGGCTCGAGCGTCGTCGTCTTTTTGAGCGCACGGCCCCCTCTACCTCCTGGACGGCTCAGCCCCCGCTATCTTTCTATTGCGCCAGTCGACCTTCTTTTATGCCGTGTTCCCCCATGAGTAGAGTTGGGCCTGGCTGCGAGGCTAGCGCGGCAAGCCTGCTGGAAGCTAAGCCCGACTAGAGTTGAGCCCTGCTGGGAGGCTAGCGAGGCTAGGTTGGCGGCGCGCCTTCTTTGCGTCCCTCCGCCTCGGTTGCTGACGCGCGCTCTTGCCCTCGCCCCTCCGGCTGCTTCGCGTGCGTCTATTGACAGGGCCGCTGATAAATGGAAGGAAGGCGAGGAGGACGCGGCGGCTCGATGGCGGGGGAGAGATAGGTGGGTGCCATGAATGGTGGTGGGTACATGTGTGTGCCCGCTCTTCGACTGCGGTACACGAGCGCCGCCCTGCCGGCCTCAGCCGCCTGTGGCGCTGGCTCTCTCCGGGCTCCCGCCGGCGCGAACGCGCTCGGGAAAGGCTCGTCGTCGACGTGCCGATTCTATCGTGAGGGCTTCCGAAGCCCAGGCGAAACGTCAGCGAAGAGCCGCGGACCCTTATTTGAGGGAGCGCAGATGTTGAGGCCGAACGTCAGTGAAGAGCCGCCGACCCCGAGTTGCGGGAGCGCGATGTTAAGGCCAAACCTCAGCGTCGTCTGGCCCTCCAGGCAGCCGACAATGGTGGTGCACGCCTCGGCAACGCTAGCGCCAACTTCCCCGGTGCGACTTCTAGGTTTCAACGCGAGTTTCTCAACCGGAACGTTCATGATAGACATGTTCGGTTGGGTGATGCCCAACGACGATACGTTCATTCTCATTGTGGGGGCAATATTCACTACAGCGGACCCACCATAGTCACAGCTTCGCTGGCTTCCATCTTCACAGTAGTGGAAGGGCTCTGAATTGTTGTATTTGCGACACACTTTAGGGGCCCGGGCTGTCGGCGTCTATTGTGATGTCATGTCGTCGTGGTCACGCGCAAAAACAAGATCTGCCAAAGACGCAGTCTCGTACACGGTATATACCAAAATTCGCATAGAAGGGTACGAACGCATGATTAACATGACTTGACTGATAGGTCATGGCATCAATAACATCACATGCACGTCAATTACGTCACGATAACGATAATAAAATCACGTGTGGCGCATACCCGAATTGGATATGCGGGTATGAGCCAGGGATATGCAGGAATTAGCAGAAACTGGTGAAAATCGCTTCCGAAGCTCCCGTTTGGTACCAGCGCAGCGCAAGAGAGGGCGCCACCACCCTAAAAGTGCTCTCACAAGTGAAGCTGACGGGAGCGGACGTGTCGAGTCGAGGTGCCATTTCAGCGCAGCAGGAGCAGCGTGCCAAAGAGATAAGTTTTGTTATTTTATATTTCACTTTTTGGTTTTTTTAGGAGGGTTAGCTTAGCCAAGCAATCTTTATAAATTATTTTAATGCTTTCTCACTTTCTTGGTCTTCTCGCTTAGATAAAAGTAGGTAAAGAAATTTTTTTTTCCACATCTACGCCTTGTTAGTACGAGATGATGGTTGGTACTAGGGGGAACCCACGCGTGCGTTGTTCTGAGTGCGAGCGTTCCTACGCGCTGGAAGAAACGCGGTTTAAGTCAGCACGCGAAGCGAATGGTGCAGATTTTATCTGTAGGATGTGTGTGCTAGGGTCGCGGCTAGACCGCCTAGAGCAAGACAAGGATAAGTTAGCTAAGCGGGTTGGAAAGCTAGAAAAGGAACTTAAAATTGAGCAGAAGCAGAGGAAGGAGGCAGAAGAAAAGCTAGCTAACGCAGAAATCCAGCTGAGCGCCACCATTCTGCAAAGCAATGATGAACGCATCGAGGCGAGCACCGCGAACGGAGCTGGCTCCGATGCGAGTGCAGAGACAGCCGAACCCGCCACGCCGGGAAGCAGTGGCGGAAACGTCAGTGATAGTCACGAAGGGGATACCACTGACGCGGCCGGGGAAGAAAACGAAGCCAAGGGCAAGGATAAGAAAGGAGGGGAGGGCATTGTGACTTCGGGGGCAGCTTTCGGCGGTGAGGGGGAAGGAAAGCGTCGAGTTGTCTTTGTTGGGGATTCCAACATGCGTAAAGTAGAACCGGCGATAGCAGAGAGGGTAGGGGCAGACGAACGAGTCCAGGTTAGCGCGCTTCCGGGAAAGCCGATTAGAGAGGTGATAGCGAAGGCCAAGGAACGCATGTGGGACACAATGGAGGAGAGACACCTAGTGGTGATAATGGGCGGAGTGATTGATGTACTGAACGGACGAGGAGCAGGAATCACAAAGCAAATAGCTAAAGGGGTCACCGACCTGCGGAATGTTTCCAAAGAAGTACAAATCGCGGTGTGCACGGTGCCAGAGGTTGAAAGGCAGGGTTATAAAATTGAAAGGGCAGTTCTTGCAGCAAACAGGGAAATTTGGACTCTAGCTAAAGCAATGAATTTTACGGTCATTGACATCAACCGAGAAGTCCACCGAGCAGGCCGCGAAGGCGCTTTTGTGCGTGACGGGATACATTTTAGTGAAAGTGTAGCAACACCGGTCGGAAGTCGATTCGCGGCACGAGTTGTACCTTTTTTAGGCGGGCCCCAGGCAATCAGGAAGCAGGATTGAGTATTGAACATAGCGAGACACCGGTAAAGGGCAGAATTAGGCGACCAGGAGTCAGGAAAAGACGCAGAAAGGATAAGAATAGAGAAGGTAAAATTTGCTACATTAACATGCAGGGTGGTCGTAAGCAGGAAAAATGGCTGGAAATTCAAACGCAACTGAATGATGAAGCGTGTACGCCTTGACCGAAACGAAGCTACGAGATTTGGAGCAGCCGCCTGTTATTGACAACTTTGTATGGGAAGGGTGCAACAGAATGACCGGGTCAAGGAAAGGCGGAGGCGTAGGCGTACTAATTAGGCGAGGTCTGAAGTGGCGAAGGGTAAACGAGACATGTAAAGAGCACTTATGGATTAGTGGTACATGGCAAGGTAAAAGGACGTGGCTAGGAGTAGCTTACCTATGGACAGGTAGTGATAGCAGGGAAGAAAATAAGGAATTGGTCGATTGCATTAGAAGCGATACTAATGAGTTCATTAACTTGGGCCAGATGATATTAGTGGGAGATATGAACGCGCACATGGACGATTTAGACGGATATACTGATTACAACGGCTCTCTAGTGCTGGATTTGTGTGATGAACAGAACCTTATAGTAGTTAACAGGGAGAATAAGTGTCATGGACAGGTAACGTGGCAATGCGGAAACAGGCAGTTATGTATCGACTACGCCTTAGTCTCAGAAATGGTCTACGAACAACTGGACCAAATGATAATAGACGAATATGGAAAAAATAGCCTGGGAAGCGATCATAGACGTTTAGCATTAAAGTTTGGGAGAGATACCAGCGCAGAACATGAACCAATAGCCTCAGAGTTATTAAAAATGAATGACGAGCAAATAACAGAGATCGCAAACAACATAGAGAAGAAAATTGAGGCTTTTCCTACAGCAGTCTGGGAATATAAGGAACTGGTGGAGGTTATGCAGCATGAAATAAGGCGGACACGGCAATACAATTGTTGGATTGGAAAGAGGAAACCACGTAAGTGGTGGAACAAGGAAATTAAACAAGCTATAGAAGAGCGTAAAGAGGCATCTAGGGTTCATCGAGAAGCCAAAAAGTTGGGATTACAAGAAGAAGAGGTGCTCCTTAGATGGAATACATACCGAGAAAAGAAAAGGGTTGCGAGTGAGCTCGTGCAAGAGAAAATTAAATGCGCAAGTGAACGTTGGGTGCATAACATTCACAAAAGAGACAAAGGCGCCCCAAAAAGATTCTGGAACCTATATAAAGCAATCGGAGCTCCAACTAGAAACTCGCAAACGGCTATAAGGGATGAAGACGGTAACATCTATGAAGGCGATGATGCGCTGCGGTACATCACAGACGTTATCAGGCATAACTTCGGTACGAGAAAAAGCGTAGTTCAGACAACAGATCCAGCAACAACAGAGAGGCCTGAGAGATCAAAATTCAGCATAGAAAGCTTTTATTGGAAAAAGGCAGCAGAAAATGTCCCTAACAACACGGCAGCAGGACCCGATGAAATCCCAATACAGCTAATCAAAAACCTCGGTCCAAAAAGCAAGGCACTGCTGACTAATGCCATAGAGCAAGTGATTAGAACAAAGAATATTCCCGTTGGATGGCGTGAAAGCAAGATGAATCTCATCTACAAAGGCAAAGGAGATAAGGATAAGACGAGCTCGTACAGGCCAGTTACAGTAACGTCGGTGATATATAGAATGGCAATGCAAGCCATAAAATTAGAACTGTCGAAGTGGGTGGAGGAAAACGGTGTATTGGGGGAACTACAGAATGGGTTCAGGCCAGGCAGACGCTTAGAAGACAATATGTTTGTACTAACTCAGTGCATAGAGATTTCAGTAGCTGAGAAAAGACCTTTATGGATAGCATTTCTAGATATTAAAGGAGCTTATGACAACGTAGACAGGGAATTGTTGTGGGATATTCTTCAATACGAAGGCATAGATGACGATTTCGTGGAGCTGCTGAGGGAGATATATCGAGACAACCAAGTACAAGTGGCATGGGAAGGCCGAAAAGGAAATGAAATGGTGGGAATTCACCAAGGATTGAAGCAAGGATGCCCTCTGTCACCATTGTTGTTCACGCTTTACGTCAAGGGCATAGAAAGACGACTGGAAAACAGCGAATTAGGTTTTGATTTATCCTACATGCGTAATGGACAAATAGTGCAACAGAAGGTCCCTGGACTGATGTACGCAGACGACATTGTGCTACTAGCGGACAATAAAAAAGATTTACAGATACTTGCGAATATCTGTGGGAACGCAGCGACAAATCTAGGCCTTAAGTTTAGCACAGAGAAATCAGGGATTATGATCTTTAATGAACACACGAGTAACTTCGTGGTGTCAATTCAACAGCAAGTAATACCCATAGTGAAGCAATATAAGTACCTCGGCGTACACATAAACGAAGGAAAGAATTACTCAGGCAACCACCAAGATAATCTGAAAATAAAGGGGAAGCGGAATGCAGCATTAATGAAACACAGAGCACTGTGGGGCCACAATAAGTATGAGGTGGTGCGTGGAATCTGGAAAGGAGTAATGGTGCCAGCGCTAACATTCTCAAATGCCATTATATGCTTAAAATCGGATATATTGGCGGGTTTGGAAGTTAACCAAAGATCAGTAGGCCGGTTGGCTTTGGGAGCACACGGTAATACGACAAATGAGGCAGTGCATGGAGACATGGGTTGGGCCTCTTTTGAAGTCAGAGAAGCACAAAGCAAAATTAGTTTTGAAGAAAGGCTCAGGAACATGGATGAAAATAAATGGGCGGTTAAAGTGCACAAGTATCTCTACATGAAAAGCGCGGACACAGAATGGAGGAAGAGGTCAAGGAAGTTGGCAATCAAGTACAGGATAATCGAAACTGTAAATAGACAACCAGGGGTCATCAGAAAGAAAGTGAGAGAAATAGAGACCGTGAATTGGATGCAAAGAATGGAAACGAAAAGGACAATGGAGATTTACAAGAATGAGAAGAAAGAAATTAGAAGGGAAAATCTGTACGATAACACAAAGGGCAGTGCCTTGCTATTTGAGGCTCGAGCCGGTTGCCTAAGGACGAAAACATATCGGAACAAATATTCGGAACTAGATGAGACATGTGTATGCTGCAGTAAAGATCCAGAGACCACTCAGCACCTCCTAATGGAATGCGACGGGATCCACCCAGCGAGAACCGTAGGTAACGTGCAACTCCCAGAAGCGCTTGGGTTTAAAGTGGAAGGAAACATAAACAGATCAGCCGTAGAGATCAGCAAGAGACGATTAGAGTACTGGTGGAAAAAAAGGCAGGGAAAAGATGGATACGACCTGATCTCTTAAAATCATAGGCAGCGGTACAAGGTAAATTTTTGAAAAAGAAAAATAATGAGAGGTATACAAAAATGCTAGATAAAGAACATGTATAGCATACCTGATTAAATCAAGCAGGCTAGGTGACTATTTGTCGCCGCCCCGTTTCAAAGGGGATGCCAATAAATCATCAGCATGCTCGATTCCTCCTCACTTGTGCAAGAATAGCACAAGAATAATATAAGGGAAACGCCAGAGCATCACTGCTTCGCACTTCCCCAGGTTTCACGTTAGTGGAGTGCGATAAACGCAGAACAGAAGACAAAGGTCTGCTTACATCGCGCGATATGTGTAATGTCACTCACAAATGGAGTTCCTGTCAACAGAGGAGCTTACGAAACAGCATCTCCAGGGTTTTGGGACATGTACACGTCACGCCATATTCTGGCGACACCTCATAGTATCATATCTCACGATCAAAGTTAGTTATCGAAAGTGACTCGGCGTTATACATATTAGGGAGTCACTATAGAGCAGTCTGAGGAAACTCCTGTACCGTGCCCAAAAGCATATGTAGGTTCTCAGGACGTTTAAATATTTAACAACAGAGCCAATAAGAATCTCATAGGCTGTGTTGTAAAATATTTAAACGACCTGGATACCTATGAATTTGTGGCACGTTACTGGAATTTCTCCAGAATGTTTCCGTAGGTATCTAGTATAAATAACCGCGAGTTATTTTATATACCTGTTTTTCTTCGTTGGATATAATTTCTTTGCTGCTTCCCATTCAGTTACTGCGGGGCGCCCGTCCGCACCACTGGGGTGATAGTTTTGGGAGTCTCGTACGTCCCTAGACTCCCTACGTACGTCCCTACGAGTGGAACTCGCCAAACTTACGACTTACACGACTGCATCAATTAAACCCCACACTGCAACTGCGACCTCCATTCGGACTTCCTCGATGTGAAGCTTCGCTTCTCTGTCGCCTTTGGTTAGGAGTTGCCTTCACAAAGGCATACTCTACATTAATTGGAGTGACCGACAGTGCAGCATGCGAGGTCTGCGGCACCGACGAAACTATTGACCACTTGCTGTGCCACTGTCCAGGATATGCCCAAGAAAGACAAGAACTTGCTAGCGCGCTAAAAAAAAAAAAACTGGACAATCGGACGCTTTCCGTGCAGGTGCTGCTGGAACACCGCCCCCATCGCTCGTCGGCCCATAAGGCGGTGAAGGCACTTTTGTGCTTCTTGAGGACGACGGGCTTGTGTCAACGTCTGTGACTATTAGTGCACTAACACACGCGATCAGCGAACTAACCGCTCATTTCCCTTCTTTCCTTCCCTCCTCTCTCTCCCTGTCATCTTTGTGTTCCCTCTTCCCATTCCCCCGGTGTAGGGTAGCCAACCGGACGTTATTCTGGTTAACCTCCCTGCCTTCTGCCTTTCTCTTGCTTCCTCCTTCCTACGTCCCTAATTCCTGGCCATGAAAGAAGTCACATCGTGCGCACATAGGAGTGACGGCAATACTACAGCACTGTGCGCTCTTTGAAACAAACGTGGTTAGGTTGTCACAATAATGAATCGCGTCGCCTGAATCGAGAAAACGAAGCGGTGAGTTGCATGATGCATGTTGTTTAACTATTTGAAATTATTCATTAAAAATTTGCAACTCTACGCGTTTGCTCGGAAACCGCGGCTCCTTTGCGGCAGAATTATTTGGGACAGCCAGCTATTTTGTGTGGCTTTCTCAATGTAGACTCCATTAAAAGTTGGTATTCCTCATACAGGCACTGAAACTAATATACCTGAAGTCCGAATTGCGAATTCTTAAATCGACCAGCCCCTGTCGGAAGAAAGAATTTTGCGACATCGACGCGACTTACCGTCACATCAGAAGGACGTGCAAGCGCTACTGCACTTCTTGAGATCGACCGGCATATGTGAACGCCTGTGATTGGAACGCCTTTTTTGTGACCTGTTTTTTTGTTTTGTTTGAACAGCGGAGCTGTTTAAAGCCGACCGTTAGTCGATGAAGCGCGAAGAGAAAATGTGGGCCGATCCTGGCGGTAGTGCAGAAAGGGTTCAAGTGCAATGGCACATACCTCTGTGAACTAGCGAAGGTGTTTAAGCCTAGCTCAAATACGTGGCCAATAGCTTGCGATAGTAAATCGATTACGAATCAATAGGTAATTGATAATCGATCAGTAATCAATAAATTTCGGAAAATGCTGGGGATGACTTGGTAGTGCTAGGTGCCTATCAGCTCCGCTGTTTCTTTAGCCTTGCGCTACGCAGCTTCCCAATTTTTTCTTTTGTTTTCTTTCTCTCTCTCTCTCTCTCTCTGCCCTCTTTCGAAACCCTATATTCCCCACCAAGTGCACGGTAGCAAACCGAAAGCTTGCCTCTGGTTAACCTCCCAGCCTTTCCTCTCTCCCTTAAATGGAATACATATGAAACAGCAAGAACTATTCGATTTTTTCATAATTTTGAATATATTACAGGCCTAATTGAAAACTTGACATAATTTTAATCAAAGTGTGTGTGTTCCAAAGTAAATGTTCCATTGTGTGTCTGCTTGAAAAAAATTTTTAATTTATCTCTCATTTGTAAAGGGCGCGCAGGACATTTACTATAGGCAATTTTTCTCAAGCAGCGATTCCACTTTTTAATTTCGTAGTAACAATTTGCACTAAGTGCTGAAACAGAAACCCACCGACATAGAATTCTGGTGGACGTGAGTAGCGAATTACTTGTCCTGTTCATCACCACGTTGAACGATGTCACGTCAACCTCAATTGGTACATTATATACTTGCGCCATAAACACTCTTGTACTTTTGTGATATACCTATTATTGATGAAGAGTTTTCGAGTTGTATAGAGTTAGGCGCCCATTCTATTTGTTTTCTTATCTTACCCATTTTCGGCCTCTTGTAAAACTTATGAGGGCTTTGATAAAAAAATGGCAGCCATATATTCCACTCTGTGAATGTGGGCTTCCAGCGGAGCTGTTCTTCGGCTGTACGCACTACACGCGGCCTCCCCATACCAGCGCACGCAACATACTAACTGCCTATTCGGTTCTTTGCGGAGACGCGGAAATGCAGCAGGTGGCTTGTTAGCAACCACCTGTAACACCAAATCATCGATGCGCGCTGCGGCCATTAGCGCTCCCTCGGCGCTGTCAAACCGAGCAACTGGCTAAATCGGGAGCTCGGGTAGCTGTCAAAACTTGATCACGTTTACGCTTCGGGGCATCTCGAACGTGACCAATCACCATCAAATAGTTCTCGAACCACGGTCTGTCGCACACCGCGCAAACGAATCCGAAATGGCTGTCCAGAAAGTCCCTCTGAAATTTCGCATACGCAACCTTGTGCACGTCCAATTTACTGGCGTGGTACCTGCGTCGCTTCGCCGCGTGCTGCGCTTCGCGGCACCCATCTTCCTGCCGAGCCCGCCGCTTACGGGCAGCCTCTCGGGCCCGATCTTCGCTGGTGCTCGATGGCCGTTTTCTAGCTTTCCTCTTGCTACGCCAGGTGTCAGAACATGCCTTACCGGTTTGCTCCACCTGCTCATAGAGGGCGGAGTTATGTAGTATTGGCTGGCATCTTAGCTTTCCTCTTCCCATAGAGTTAATATAACTGACTCTAGAGGGAAAGCTGGGACGAAAAAGGAGGAACCGCTAGGGCGCCGCCATCTTGTCGGCGAAGTCTTGTAACGTGTCAATGTGGCCAGCGCAATTACTTTTGAGAGATGAAAACAACTATAGGTCGCCTTATGTTGTGTCAGAAAAAACGAATACCTGATCGCTTTATGAAGGTGATGTGTGGATATTAAGCTTACAGGAAGCGCTTGTTGACGTAATCTATGCAATTCACGATGTACTCATTCATTCAATAACGCGAGTTTCGGTTTCGGATATTTTTTATTTGTGTTTTCGGATGCGTGGTAGTTTCGTTATGGGTGTTCTGTGGTTTCGTTTGGTATAGTTTAGCTCTGACATGTGATTGCGCGACGAGATCGGTTGACGCGATGGCACCTTAGTGCTATTTGCGCAACACTAAAGCTCCAAATGGCTCTGGCATTTCCCTTCACACGTAAGTAAACGTTCTTTCGTAAGTAAACGACTTGTTCAGAACATCACGCGAGTATACAGCTTTCGTGATACATCGCAATCGTTCGAAAAGCATCACAGTACAGCATTTTTTTTTACCGATTGCTCGTCAAGTAACACTTGCGACAGCAAACAGGAAAGCTTTAACAGTTATGCGGTATTTTCGCTAGTGCGTGACCGTTGAAAACCACATACCGCCGGAAATTTTGACAGGGTCATCTTTGGGTTGCGTAAATGCCAGCTGCACGGCCAACACCTCCCACACCCACGCGCACACGGCTGCACACACACTACAAGTTATAGGTTGCCAGATTAAAACTGATTACTAGCGCCAAGTCTAACAAGCGTTTCAGGAGCTGGCAACATCAGCGTATCATAATGGTGGCGCTCTTGCGGTGACCGATTTCAGTGCATGGGCCCTATGGGCAGCTTGTCCTCTAGAGTCAGTATATTAACTCTATGCCTCTTCCTACGCCTGGTGTGAGCACATGTCTTACTGGTTTGCTCTGCCTCCTCATAGAGGGCGCGGGAGTTTTGAGGTATGGATATTGAAAAACTATGGGAGGGTAGACATACACAGCTCCGTTGTAAAAAATGTCACAGTTTCGCCCTAAGGGCGAAGCAATGAATGCGATAGCAACACAGAAATGTCATACGAAGTAAGGTGAGCGACTTTGGTAGCAATGTGAATTGTAGTAAACATGAGCTGATTAAGTAAGCAGGTGTGCTGCGCCGTAAGTAGACTGACGTGAAGAGAGACTCGATGACCACGAGAAGGCGCTTGTGAAACGGTGGTGTTGATGAGAAGCGCTTCCCGTGGGCAGCGCGTGCGAAGGGACACACCTGTAGCGCTGCACTGCCGATCCGGGCAGCATTGCATGTATAGCGTGCGTTGGAAAATGTGGCCCGACTATTGCTAACTGAATGAGCAAGCGTGGTGTGAGCGCGCACAAACAAACACGAATAGATCACACTGAATGACTGCAGACAACGACTGTCAAAACGCTGGCAGCAAGCATACGCCGCCGCGGGTGAAGGTACGTGCGGTCTATCGCTTCAACGGAAACTGAGCGGCGAATGCACGGTGCATAAAGGTCAGAGCCGTGTGGAGATAAGAGACGGTGCGGACGAGCGACGAGCGCAGTTGTTAATACCTAATACTTTCGCATTACGCGTATGAGATTTAAAAATAATTACTCTCCCAACAGAAAATAGAATTTATCACTTTCGCCTAAATGCCAAATATTTCACTAATAAAAGTTTACTAAAAAGAAAATATCCCCATTTCAAATATATTTAATGGAGAAACTGCCGCTGGCCGCAAACCAAACTTTATTCCTTACAAATGTATTGGTGGTTTGTAGAGCACGACGGCTATGACATGTTTCAGTCGTATACAGTTTACAAAATCATAGCCTTCGAGATATCATTACATTACTCTGAGGGAACGGTCGCTTGTTCCTAGATGGACACATTACTTGAAGGTTGTAAAACCTCTACCACATAATGCCGCCCGTGTGGAGACCACATTTAGCAGGTATGAAAAATCGGAAAAACTTTCAGACAGTTTAGATTGACAATGAATTCGTACTGCGATGCCGGACCTGGTGCCTTCGACATTTTCGTGACGTTATCACACACAGAGAAAGAGCGAAATTCGCTCACGTCTTGTAAAAATATGGCTAGGCATGATGGCATTCTAAAAAAAATAAAGTGTTGTACTTGTTTCTGCTAGCCTACGCTCGCTGGAGGCAGCTGCAGTGATTACAGATTCCAGTGTATCGTCACGTTATCTCGCATCCACGTCCTTTGTAATGAAACTGGAACTGGTTCGTTGAAACGAGTATCACAAGAAAATTATTTAGCAGATCCTTTTTCCAATATTTTTTCTAAGGTTTACAGGGTTGGACCTTCACTTAACTGAACTGAAATGACTGGTCAATAATCTCTTGTCAGTGCATTACTTGAAAGAGAGAAAGACACACGTTAAATAAGCCTATACAGTGGTAAAATAAGATGTAATATCTCTATTTTTGGTTAGTTTGCGGTAAGAAGTTTATTATTTAAAGAGAAATAAATCTTAAAGGGTGATTACTTAAATTTCGCGCCGACAGTCCAGCCCTGGTACGTCACTGTGACGTCATGGATGTCAAAGTATTTCTATCTCTGTTTTTGACGTTGCGACAGTATTTAGAAAGCTGTGCTCCTGTAAACCTTTTTGAAACTTGTTAAGTTTAATCTCTCGCTCTTTTAGAATGCAATACAGTCGGTCTTTCCCAATAAGAAACTAACTAGGCTGGAACTGACGCCATGAAAACTCATGACGTCAGGGTGAACTGGTGCAGCGATTGGTGCAGACAGGTGGAAGCGTCGCCACCTATCAACCCCCATTGCCTATTTTCTGTGTTACCATGCATCGTCTCGCCGTGAGTGTAGCTTTATTGGAATTGCAGAAGACCAATTTACCAATTCAGCTCAGAATTCTTTTTTCTCGCCAGCGTCCCGTCAAATTACCGTATCGTCCTTGCCTTAGAAAAATAGATTAGGAAGGCGTATGTATTGTCTGTAGACATCTTGTAGACTGATTCGGTTTTTCACAGATTTGTTATTTTGTATATACAAAATCTGCTGACAGAAGTAGATAAGCTGTCTTTGTTTTTGCTCATCCCTAGTCTATAGATGGTCTATACACAAATATCGATGATGTGTCTATTATTTTTGCCTGCTCCCAGTCTACGGAATGTCAACAGACGAAAGCCGATCAAGTGTATTTCCTTGTTTGTTTTTAGTCTATATACTGTCCACAGACAAAAGTCAATAAGGTGTCTTTCCTTGTTCGTTTTTAGTCTGTATACTGTCTACACCGAAAAGTCGTGAAGGTATCGCGTAGTTTTGTCTACTCCCAGTCTCCTGACTTTCTCTACGCAAAAGTCGATAAGGTGTCTTCCCTTGTTTGTTTTGAATCCATGTACTGTCTATGGACCAATGTCGTTAAGGTGTTTATCTCTTTGCCTACCAGCAGTCTCTTGCACTTGCTCCACACAAAAGTCAATAAGGTGTCTATAGACGGTCCAAAGAAAGTTTTTGTGACGGTTGTCACACCTGTGGGTGTCTCGCGCGCGGAGCAGGTGTACCAGCACGGTCTCTGCCTGGTCACCGTGTTCCTGTCGTCGGCGTTCGCCTGCTGGTCCGTATGGCTGACGGTGAGCTTCACGGCCGAGCGCTTCGTGGCCGTGCGCTACCCGCTCTGGAAGCTGCGGGCCAGCTCGCCCACTCGGCGTCCCCGTCTCGTCATCGGCGCCACGGCGTTGCTCAGCGTCACGCTCAACGCGCCCCTGCTGGCATTCGTGCGCGTCACGGGTGGCGAGTTCGCCGAGTGCAGCCCTCACCCCGAGTACGAGAGGTGGGCGCACGTGCAGTCGCAATAATAAGCCGCGGCGCAGCATTCAAGTGGCTGAAAAAAAGGCTTAACTCAAAGCGGCTTAAGGGGGGGGGGGGGGTGATTGTAATTTAATTGTAAATTTGTAATTTGCTCGAGTACATGTGATTAAACGTTTTTCGAAGTTTAGTGGATCTGCTGTCATTTTTTTGTTAGAATATTCAGAAGTGTTGTAACTAGAAGATTTCATGTCTATCCATTTCAGCACTTTGTTAAGGAACATTAAAAAATACCTTTACCACTTAGTGCGTTGAAACTTCTGTCTGATATTTTTCAGAAAGTGGGTTTGCGACTCAGCTAAGAAAACGGCGTTTACGTCGTAATCTTCAACATAAAATTTTCAACCTTGACGACCACCAAATGCCAAATTGGCAAAGAACATATTTAAGAAATCTACTTCAGATAACAAGATTGTTTTAGTTATGGATAAGACAAATTAGAACAATTGGGCAAAATGTCGCGCTGAAAATTTTACTTACGAGGATGATGTTCTTTCTGTCAGGAAAAGCTGTGTTTTCCAGAAATCGCGTGTAACTGCTTAGTTGTGAAGCATCATGCCCAAAAATGATCAGGGTCATAATTTCCCACACAATTTACGAGTAATTCCTTCGCAAAACTCTTCTTGGTAAATACTCTAGCTTTTCTCTTTGTATCAATTGCTTGTGAGTAATTGAGCAAAACAGCAGCGATCTTCGTAGGGCTCGGCCTCGCGAAGGCGGCTTTGGCCACGTTGTCGCCAGGAGAGTATCATACCGGTTTACGCAGAATCTGTGCTTTTTCTTCAGGTTTGATGAGAAATGAGCCACTTCAGACTTCTGAGCGTTGCATATCAACACGACAAATCTGTTTGAATTATTTTCTTAAGATTTGACCTGCGATTACCAAAATCGCCGATGTACAATTATAGAAGCTCTCTGCCGCCAACGATCAGTAATGGAGTTCTCGGCGAATCTTGAAAACTCTGGAAAGCTCGCATAAGTTACAAGGCCACAAATCTCAATAGCGAAAGAAAAAAAAAATGAGTTTGCCCATCTGCTTTTTGAAGGAGTCGTGTCAAACCGCTGTAAAGCCAAGCTGAATTTTTAAGAGTGGGAGTGTTGTTTAATTTTGGCGGCATGTTTAAAACTCATTGAATACTCGTTCCCGCACGAAATTTCGAGCACATCTTGATAATTGAACGGAGTACTTCATTTAGGCATCAAAATTGTAAAGAAAAAAAAACAATTTTCTGAAAGTAATTGCCTTCCATACGTGTTTAAGGCGGCGGACGTTCCAAGTTCGCCGTTGCGGCCGCGATGAGCGCTGGCTGACACTCCCAGGGCTGATCTTTTCTCTTGTACGTAACACAAATACCCCCCCCCCCCCCAAAAAAAAAAAATAGCGAAAAAGATGGCCGGCAAGCTACGCGTACACTTCATCCACGACGCAGCACATCTATGCTGCCGCCGAAGTTATGAGTTCGGCCTCCCCCCTGCGTCCAATTAAGATTACTTCCGCTTTCATTTCCTTTCATATTACTATTCGTGCATTTTAATTATTCAAAACACTTAAAATCCCCTATGCTTTCTCGTGGTTCGCTGTCTGTTACTTTGTGTGCTTGTGACTAATGAGAAATTGAGTCCCTCAGACCCGCTTATTCTTTGCGCTAAGTAAAATAAAAAAAAAAAAATAATAACATCACGAAACAGAAAAGTGGAAGAAGAGGCGTAGAAAAGGCACGAGAGAACCACTGCACTAACAATTACAAGTGCATTGATGCAACATGATGCTATTGATGCTATTCTTATATTACAGTTATGACGTTAATTTTTCTTCGCTTTATTTTGTATTTTGTTCGAAATCGTCATGTTGCAATTTATCCATACCACGTGCCTAATCTAAAAGTCGGAGTGAGGTATTTCATTAAAATATTTGGGTAATTTAGCGAATAGATGCACAGAAAAAGCAGTAGCATACCACTGTGCGCGGTACGATAGAGAGCGCTGGAAAATGTTTTCATAAAATACGCGAAAAAGGAAAAGTTAGCGGGAAGTGCTTTTTTTTTGTCTGTTTGTTTCCTTCTTAGCGATTATTACCACCACCATACCTTCTGGTAAGTTAACTCACTGTAGGCAAAGCACCGTAAAATGAAAACAAAAATCGTTCACTGCGTTTGGGAGTAAAAAAAAAAAGAGGCGGTCACTGAAAATCCTGCGTTTTGTGGAAAATTTACGGTCTGTTAGCAACCTCCTTTCGAATTTCTGAGAAACTTCGTGCCACCCGCGAGTCTTGCTGGTGAAACTCATTGAAATTTTTCTCTGTGTTGCAGTGCGCTCTACGTTCTGAATATCCTGGACACGGTGCTCACCTTCATCATTCCCTTCCTACTCATCACTGTCATGAATTTCATGATTGCCCGGGCCATATACTTTTTCTACGTTCGCTACAAGAGACAACGCCTCACAGCGGAGGGCCATCAGGATTGCCGTGAAGCATCCCGTGAGTGTCTGCTTTTACTGATAAGGCGAGATATTTTTTTTTCTTTTTTTTCCCTATCGCTACTGAACTTGTTCAATCTGAGTTCCTGACCATTATGCGATTCTGCGGCCCCACAGATGGCGCCACAATGCCATCGTATGCGCACACGTAGCGTTTGTGGAAGTAACGACACTGCATCATGACGTTCCTCTATGGGGGCCATGATGATGATATCTATGGTAATGGAGATGTTGCTACGCTGCCCATGATGAAAATTGTCCCATGATGATGTTGATGGTGTTTATCATGAGGCTTTAGGCAAGTCTTCATTTAAATGTTTTCGCACTGATATTGCAATCATCGATAAATGGCTTCTATCTAAATTTTGTCGTTGTCACGGGCGTTTACTATTCTGGAAAATTTTCGTCATAGCAAGATTTCGTCATAGCAAGTCACCGGGCTACGCGCGCATACTACCACTTTGGCTCATAATTTTTTCCACGCTCAGCCACGGACTGGAATGGCCTTCCACACGACATCGCCGCAATCACCTGCCCATCCAAATTTTATTGCGATAGCAATTATATGGACACTCAAAAGCAGATTTCTGCCGTCGGCGTCGCCGTCGCCGTCGCCGTCGCCGTCGCCGTGAGGTTCCGTATGACGTCAATGGAGATGAAATCGTGGCCGCACGGCTCAGCGCCAAAAGGCCGCGCGCCGCCGAACGCTGTATGTGCGAGTGAAAGGGCGCGAGGGACGCGCTCTTTCACGGGGAGTGAACGCACGGCGGAGAACAAACGCGCGTTCTGCGCCGTGCTTCCTTAAGGGCTGCAGAAGTAGGCGTCTCTTTCCTCCTTTACAATCACCATATATGTAGAGCAAACGCGCCTTCTTCCGATGCGCGAGAGGCCGTGGGGGAGGGGGGGAAGGGGGAGGGAAGGGAGGCGACGTTTAGCTGCGGCACCAAGTGCCTATTTATATCAGAGGCTCCGGCAACAGTCACCAACGCCGCACGCATTTTGAGCGAACGCGGGCAAAATGCCGACGGCGTCGACAACAGTTCGGCGCGTTGCCGGTGCTGCTGCATGTCCAAGTTTATACAGCTGATAAAGCTAATATCATTACTCCGTATATCTCTCTACAAATTTGCTATCGCAATTGATGCTTCACCTTTCAGGTGAAACTGCGACAACTTTTTAACTGTAAGTACACATTTAACCGCGAGCAAACGTGTACTTAAACGTCCTTTCCGTGTGTATTATTTACTTTATACGTGTTACCCAACCTAATGTAATACCACCAATCCTGGGGGCCTTTAAGGTAATAAAGTGAAGTGAAATGTGATTTGCATATATGTGAGAAGGTCGTTCCTATCGGGCAAGATCTCAGTACGTGGACATGGCGGCTTACTCCGAAGTGGGCCTCATCGCCGTGAACGGGAGAGACAATTCCTTGACCCTCACGGTCTCCGTCAGGGCGTCAGGGCATGTCTCCATTCTCCTTTTTGTTTCCATTCTTTGCATCCAATTCACGGTCTCGATTTCTCTCACTTTCTTTCTGATGACTCCTGGTTGTCTATTTACAGTTTCAATTATCCTGTACTTGGTTGCCAACTTCCTTGACCTCTTCCTCCATTCTGTGTCCACGCTTTTCATGTAGAGATACTTGTGCACTTTAGCCGCCCATTTATTTTCATCCATGTTCCTGAGCCTTTCTTCAAAGCTAATTCGCTCTGTGCTTCTCTACTTCAAAAGAGGCCCAACCCATGTCACCCTGCACTGCCTCATTTGTGGTATTACCGTGGGCTCCCAAAGCCAACCGGCCTACTGATCTTTGGTTAACTTCCAGACCCGACAAGATATCCGATTTTAAGCATATAATGGCATTTGCGAATGTTAGCGCTGGCACCATTACTCTTTTCTAGATTCCACGCACCACCTCATACTTATTGTGGCCCCACAGTGCTCCGGATGGATGGATGGATGGTATGAGCGTCCCCTTTGAAACGGCGTGGTGGGTTGCGCCACCAAGCTCTTGTTATTATTTTGCCTTATGCCCTACCTTTATTTTTGAGAAACACACAAATACAAAGAATTCCAGGCATCAACCTTTCTGAGCCATTACTGGGAACTCTGTTTCAGTACGTCTCTGTGTCACGCAGCGTGGCGCCATCTCTCGGAGGATGCGGCCCAAAACCCACGCCGCGAAACTCACGGACCGCTGGCGTTCAAAAGAGCACAGGCAACGCTGTCGCGGCGCCAAAAGATGACAATCAATTGTATGGTGCACTGCATCTGCTTTTCGAACATCGCTATTGGAAATGAGAAATTAAACTTCAGCGTACAAGAAGTTACAGCTTGAGTGCCATTGTGAAAAAAAAAAACATTAGCAAGAAAAGCAATATTTTTTTCTGTAACTAGTTTGGGCAGTAACTAGCGTATGTAATGCGGTCCTGTACAATGAGTTGGGGGCCAGATACCGCATTTTCTAAAGTTTTGAATGGTTGCCCTGATGACCTCGTTTTGCTCTCGCAAAGACGCCCGGATGTTCTGTCTTGTTCTGGTTTCGTTCTCCAACCCATTCTCGTCTTGAGTGCCCGGATAACGACTGAGGATATTCGCCGCCAACGGGAGCTAAACCATTTCATGCTTAATAATACTGCACCTTGGGAGGGCGCTGCTGTGATTAACTGAGGGTCAACTTGGTTTCTCCTCCTCTCTTATGGATGGTGCTCTGTCGTGGGCGCCTCGTTCTCCCTCTAGCCCGTCGTCGTCCCACGTACTGAGGGCGTCTTGATTAAAGTTCCTTTCTCTTCCTCGAAAGGATATTTCTGGCGGGCATCTGTGAATGTTTATTTCAACCGATATCGCACGAAACACTGCAATACTGACCGCGCATAATTTATTGTCACCGATTGAATTTACTGCGGAGCGCATACACATGTTTTAATGGAGAAAGAAAACAAGGATCCCTAGCTACGCAGCAATATTGGTCCCTCATCATCATCATCCTAATCTTTTTTATTTCAACATCATGTCTGATGCCGCGGGGCACAGTCGAAAAACCAATATGCGGATTGTAAGACACTACTCACGTCACCCTTGACATTTGCACTATTTTAGGCGAACGTATATTACAGTTAGTGAAAAGTAACGAGATGCTCTACGCATAAAACCTATAAATAGGCATCAGAACACAAAACATAGAATTTGAAAAGTACCATCATATCACTGCTTCATATTATGGGTAGGAGAGAGAGAAAGAGAGAGAGAGAGAGACATCTTGAAAGAAACGCAAACATTTCTGCCGGCGTGCTTAATATCACCTACATGCTTCTGTGGAATGGGCAGGAGGTGACGAAGGATTCGAGTATAATGGTGAAGTTGCAACGTTTTCCTAATAAACTCATTACAACACTTTTTTTTTGTTTGTGTGTTCGTCTGCAGTTTCTTCACCGGCACGACTCAACGCAGACTCGGCTGTGTCAAGAGATGGCACGATGACCGCGACCAGCGGCGGGGGCATTGCCCACGCTACCCAGATAAGCGTGACCCGGATGCTGCTCCTGGTGTCCACGGTCTTCATCCTGCTCAACCTGCCCAGCTACGTCATGAGGATCTACGTGTTCCTGCTGTCGCTGGGACACTCGCCCCTTGCCGACCCTGAAATCAACTCGCTGCCCTACGTGTTGCAGAGATACTTCATGCTCCTCTACTACACCAACTTCGCCATCAACTTCGTCCTCTACAACGCGAGCTCTCGAATGTTTCGCGCCACGCTGTGCGACTACATGCAGGGCCGCTGGATGGCGCTGCGCGAGTCCATGGCAGCGCTACGATCGAGCTTCGGCCACCAATCTTCGACGAGTCACAACGAAGACACGATAATTTGAAAGCGCCGAAAGCTCGTGTCCTGCTGTAGATTGAAGAGCTATCATGCGCGTGAAGGGCGGCAGAGGGCGCTGAAATAGAGCTTGAACCCATCCGTGCATGTGCTACTGTAAAGAGAATTTTTAAAACGCCGGATACGCGAACGGCATTAGCCGCGATGGTAACGACACCTTGTGGCGGTTTTCTTAAACCACAACTCATCAGTAATATTTCTTTCTTGCACCATGCTGCTCTTGTGGAAGTAAAATAAAGAAAGGCCGCTTAATGATCATGACTACGCTGTTACGAACGACTTTGAACCAGCTGTTGAGTAGCACACAGCCTGTCATTGCAATAATGGTGTAGCACGCCGTAGTTGGAGTCAATGTCACAAGATGGTGTCATCGGCGCTGCTGCCCACGTGTGCGTCTCCGATAATATGTAAGCGGTAGTACGTACACAAACAAGCTAAAGACTCTCTAAGGCCGCAAGCTAAGGCTCTCTAATGCCTCTCAGGACGTGCTTCCGGCGTACTTGAGGCGTACGCGCGTCAGCAGGCTCATTTCAGGCTGCAAGATAACGGCGTTGTAGATTCGACCGAAATATGTTCCCTGTCGATATAAATTGAAGCATATGTACTACCCGACACAGACATCGCCGAGTGTGGTGACCTCACGAGTCGTCGAGAGTACATGCCGACACCGAGTGACGCAACGTACAAACGCACGTAGTTACCACTTTAGTGGTGCCACAAAAATGAGCCTAGTGCTTCCTCAGTTGGTCTACGTTCCACCTGCTTTGCTGTGAAAGATTTTCCGCACTGAAGAAAGCACTGGTCTGTGTGAATACCTATGGGTGCTTTGTCGTCGGCCATGCCATGCCGAGGACGCCACTTCTCATCCGTATGGGTGCTTTAAATGGGATGTAAAAGTTCCTGTGCCACCGCACTATTGTCAAGAGATTGCGCAGATCGTTTGGGACATCTGAACGCACTGTGCGCTATCGTACGATGAGCCAGCCGAGTTCTGGAGAAGAGCGAGTTCATGGTTGGTGCTGGCGTTCCTGATAATTCTTAGCAGTGAATATACCAAACAGAGGTTGTCATGTCTTTAGATCAACTTTGTCAGTGCACTACGATGGAATGGCGTCAGAAAATACTGTTCGTTGTGCAGTCGACTGTGATGCGCATTGGGACATGGACTGTGATGTGGACTCTAATGTATGCTGTAATATGGACTGTAATATGAACTACGGTGTGGGCATCTGTACATAGGCGGCTATCGGTGTAAAAAAAGCGTTCGACGGTGATATGTGTCTGGTGTGTGTAGGTTTGCCACCAGGGGTCAATGCTGAGATTTTGTCACAATATGAAGTGTTCGACTGATGTATCTGTATTGAATACGTATATACAAAGAAGAAAGGAAAACCTGCCCTTAATGCCGAATAAATTTCCAAATCTTAGCAGGGAAGAAGTTTGGGCGTGTTGGTAGGTCATTGTAATTTTAACTGGGATTCATAGAGCTAAAACGACAGAAGGACGAGGAAGAACACGGGACGAGCACAAACATTGAACAATTGCTTTATTGCAGTTGGTAAGCATATATATATATACTCACTGGGAAACGCACTGCAAAAGACACACTGAAGGAAAGAAGAAAAGGAAAAAACAGTCATGTAGCTACTATGCCAAAAGTGCAAGCTATTTCTTGGATAAAAGAATAGACGGCGTGCTAACACAATCATCACATCCTCTAGCTATCTCTGCTGCTTCGACAATTTCCCTCGTTATCTTATTCCTCTGGCGATACACAACAACAGTTTGTTTAAAGAGAGGGTAGCATGGTTCCTGTGGATGTGGATATATGTGGATGATTTCTTGGTTTTTGTAGATAGATCACGTGTTGATCCGGCGGCCAGCTCTCTTGTAGACTGCTGTTTAGATTGTTCAAACCTGGCTGTTGATAGCATTCTTGCCACGTTCAATGAGTATTTTAGGCCACTTACGTTCACCACTGAATTTCCTGCGCAGGGCAATATCAGGTTTTTAAGATTTGCGTTTGCATTTTAAAGCTGCACACGTGTGTTGGGTGTATGAGCCCAGAGCGAACAAACCGCCCTTAAGGTACGGTTCTGCTCACTCAAAACACATAAAAAGAAGTATTGTACGTTCTTTCTTGTCATGCGCTCTTTCTAAGTCTTGTACCCACATGTTGGATGAAGGACTTAGTAAGCAGGTGGCTCGTTTGGAAGCAGCGAGCTCTCCGAGACACATCATTATCTCGGTTGCTGAAAGCCCGCATCGTCGAAGGAAGGCAACTTCACGCCTGAGTGAAGAGCAGAGAGCGGATGACGAAAGAAGGAAGAAAGAACTAAGGGACAAACAAAAGGTGGCTGTAATTCCCTATTTTCATAGGGTTTCCCACAACCTAAAAATGTAGGGCAATGGTCGGGTGTAAACGTTGTCTTTACAGCACCTAACAAACTTTTGAGTTTGAGTGGGCGGAGCTGTCCTACGAGGAAGCGGAAGCCAGGCTGCGCTACTGCACACAAGGAACCTTTCGTCACGTGCACTCGGAACGTAGTGTATAAGATTCCACTTTCGCGTGGGAAGTACTACGTGGGCCAGACGGGCACATGTTTAAACGTGCGTCTGGCGGAGCATAATAATAAACTAGAGAGCACCGCAATATAGATCGGCACCTGGCTGCCCAATGTAGAAAATGTGACCAGAAGGAACCATGCTACCCTCTCTTTAAACAAACTGTTGTTGTGTATCGCCACAGGAATAAGATAACGAGGGAAATTGTCGAAGCATCAGAGATAGCTAGAGGATGTGATGATAGTGTTAGCACGCCGTCTATTCTTCTATCCAAGAAAGAGCTTGCACTTTTGGCATAGTAGCTTTCCTTCACTGCGTCTTTTGCAGTGCCTTTCCCAGTGAGTATATATTTGCTTACCAAGTGCAATAAAGCAATTGTTGAAAGCTAGCGCTCGTCCCGTGTTCTTCCTCGTCCTTGTGTCGTTTTAGCGCTATGAATCCCAGTTAAAATTACAATGACCAAATCTTACGTGTTTATTTATTGCCAAACCTTACGTACTTTTTTTTTTCATTTCAGAAAACAAAGCGTCGCTTGTGTTGGAAACAATGCGAAGTGCACGAATGATAGATGAGAACGTTTCTTACAAATTAAGAACAGACCACTCAGAGTAACGAGAGGACGCGAAAATATTTATAATGTAAATGCAGAACAACACCGGGCAAGAAAAATATTAATGAAACGATTTCCGCCACTGATTTGCGCCTTTACGCAGCATAAAGCCTTCTCAAGCATGCACCGCGGGTTGATGTCTCAACTATTACGTCAAACACTTGCCTTTGCTTCGAGTTCTCGATAAATTCGGCTTCGCTTTGCAATCTGCTAGCCGCCTGGTTAGCTCAGATGGTAGAGCGGCTGCCCCGGAAAGGCG
Organism: Dermacentor silvarum; assembly: GCF_013339745.2. Taxonomy (NCBI): domain Eukaryota; kingdom Metazoa; phylum Arthropoda; class Arachnida; order Ixodida; family Ixodidae; genus Dermacentor; species Dermacentor silvarum. The sequence continues at coordinate 96,765,314 of NC_051162.1, forward strand.
GTGGTTCCGGATTCGAGTCCCGGACCAGGACGAATTTTTCTCCAACTGCGAGGCTTTGCTTTCGAGAAATCTGTTTGGGTTTCCCTCGAGCCAATTGCTACGATTAGGTGGATGTCTCATTTTTCCTTTAAGGTCAGGTGACTGGAGAATGCAACAGCATCTTTAAAGTATAACAATGTTCGCGTGCGCGCGTGCCTGTGTTTTTAGTTGTCTCATTGTAATGTAATTTATCGGATGATATTATACTAATATTTAATGGTCTAAAGATAGGCTCTGGCTCGTAGGAGTCCTTTACTAAGAGCCCCGTTGCGACAGGTCACCGAAGCTGACGCGATGCAGGTCCACTGCGTCAGCTCGTCGTCGTCTTCCTTCAGGTGATGCACAGATCCTTCTTCGCTACAACTGCCGGGGATTCACAAATCATCCACTCCAATTACCTCCCCGGATAAAAAGAGCCGCCCCAGCGATATACGGGCAGGACACGATAGGTGGGACGTAGTAGGTGTTAGACTGAATATATGCACAATTCGTGCCCTTGGTGGCGCTTATCAGAAGATAGGTTAAGGGGCGCCTCCATGTAGCTGACAGGAGTGGTTTTCTTGATAACATGGTAGGGAACGTGGTATTTTAAAGTGAGGTTCGGTGAGAGACCAGGACCCAAAGCTAGAGTAATGAGCCAGTGGCATAGGGCGCAGGAGGGGTGGCGGTGTTATGTTGGTGCTTCTGGCGCGGCTGCTCTTCGGAAGCAAATGTACAGGGCAAGGTTTCGGCACGCTTATGCATATCCAGCAGCTTGGGCAAGCGTAGCAGACTCGGTGGCACGGATAGCATCCGTTGTGTAAGAAGGCTCGCATCCGTAAGGGAGAACGGGTGTCGAAAATCCCGTTGTAATCTACCTGGGAGTATTGTAAGCGTACGTCATAATGAATAGAACACAGTCCCAATTATTCTTCTCCGTTGCGACGAACATAGCCAACATATCACTGAAGTTGCGGTAGAAGTGCGCAGTCATCCCATTTGTCTGAGATGAAAGGCTGTAGTGGTTAGGTGAATCACGTGGCATTCCTAGAGGTGGGCTTTTAGGCCGTCAGATAGAAAAGCACGACCACTGTCACCCAGCAGTTTTCGCGGGGCTCCCTGGCGAAGTATGATATGGATAAAACTAATCAGGCAACATCATGCGCGAATGCCCTGGGAGTGCGGAAGTTTCCGCATAGTGCTTAAGAAGGTAGATTGCCACGGTCACCCAGCAGTTGCCATCTGGAACGCATGCTAGCGGCCAGCGAGGATTTCCTACGACACAGTCAAGGGCACGTCCGTCTTGGGTTACGCAAAGGTTTCAGTGAAACCCCTAAGGACGGGACCCTTACTCTTGCTACATTGGCAAGGCAGGCAGGAGCAGGACATATCGGTTGATGAGTCGGTACATGCAGCACCAGTTGTAACGGTGTCGTTGGTGCGCCTATACTTTGAGCACACCTGCGTGCATGCATACATGTCCCGATGACCGAGCATAGCTGCACAGATGTCTGAGCATATATGCCGAAGGACCATGAGCAACCACTGGCAGTCGTCCGAGAGGTAGCTGTGACGACATAGGAGTCCATCGAAAACTTCGAAAGTGGTGTACTTGGTGACGGAATTCCTGGGAAGCGAAAGGCTTCCCAGGAATTACCAGGCTATAAAATAACCAGTGAGACAAGAAAACCTGCATTGAAACAAGCCATGGATCATTCTGCTGCTCTAAGATCATGTCCATGGTGGTGAGAGATATAGCTTGCATATTAATCGGCTCGGAGAATTAGGTTGGCCGGACAGAGGGTAGCCAGAGGATGCGTCAGCGTCTGAATATTTACGACCTGGTAAGTAGATAACTACAGATAACACAATAAGGCAGACGTTAAATAACGATGAGTTATAGACCCATTAGCTCCCTTTCAGTATTATATAAAATATTCACCAAGATAATTGCCATTAGTATCAGGGCTACACTTGATTTCAGTCAACCAAGAGAACAGGCTGGCTTCAGGAAGGTATGGTATACGAAGGATAATATCCATGCCATCAATCAGGTAATCGAGAAATCTGCGGATTACAATCAAGCTCTCTATATGGCTCTCATAGATTAGGAAAATGCATTTTATGCAGTAGAGATATCAGCAGTCATAGAGCAACTGTGTAATCAAGGAGTACAGAAGGCATACGTAAATATCTTGGCAAATATCTACAATGATTCCACCAGCTACCTTCATTCTCCACAATAAAAGTTGAAAGTTACCTATGAAGAAAGGGGTCAGGCAAGGAGACACAATCTCTCCAATGCTATTCACTGCATGCTTAGAAGTATTCAAGCTCTTAGACTGTGAAGGCTTAAGAGTGAGGATCAACGGCGAATATCTCGGCAACATCCTGTTTGAAGATGACATAGTGATATTGAGCAGCAATGGGGACGAATTACAACAAATGACTGAGGACCTTAACCGAGAAAGTGTAAGAGTGGTATTGAAGATTAATATGCAGAAGACACAGATAATGTTCAATAGCCTGGCAAGGAAACAAGAATTCAGGATCGCCACTCAGCCTCTAGAGTCTGTAAAGGAGTACGTTTATCTAGGCCAATTACTCACAGAGGACCCTGATCATGAGAAGGAAACTTACAGAATAAAATTGGTTTTACAACCTTCGGTTTGCAGATGACATTGTCCTATTCAGCAACAATGGAGACGAATTACAGAAAATGATTGAGGACCTTAATCGAGAAAGTGTAAGAACTGGGTTGAAGATGAATATGCAGAAGACAAAGATAATGTTCAATAGCCTGGCAAGGGAACACGAATTCAGGATCTCCAGTCAGCCTCTAGAATCTGTAAAGGAGTACGTTTATCTAGGTCAATTACTCACAGGAGACCCTGATCACGAGAAAGAAATTTACAGAAGAATAAAATTGGGTTGGAGTGCATACGGGAGCATTGCCAAATCCTGACTGGGAGCTTACCACTGTCGTTGACATGAAAAGTGTGTACAATCATTGCCTTCTACCGGTGCTAACATACGAGGCAGGAACTGGGAGGTTAACGAAGGAGCTCGAGAACAATTTAAGGACCGCACAAAGAGTGATGGAACGAAAAATGTTAGGCCTGACATTGAGAGACAGGAAGAGAGCGTTGCGGATCAGAGAGCCAACGGCGATAGCCGATATTGTAATTGACATTAAGAGAAAAAGTGGAGCTGGGCAGGCCATGTAATTCGTAGGATGGATAACTGGTGGACCATTAGAGCTACAGAATGAATACCAAAAGAAGGAAAGCGCGGTCGAGGACGGCAAAAAAGTAAATGGGGTGACGAATCCGGACATTTGCATGTGCAGGTTGGAATCAGGTAGCGCAAGTCAGGTGTAATTGGAGATCTCAGGAAGAGGCCTTCGTCCTGCAGTGAAGACAAATATAGGCTGATGATGATAATGATGATGATGTAGATAACTCGAATATCGCACCTTTGAAAGCATAGTGCACAACGAGCGAGGGGACCTGACATATCTTTCGAGGATGACAGCCAGCAGAGGGCGTGCTGGTCAGTAATCACGTCGAATGGGTGGCCGTACAAGTACGGAGGGAATTTATTTATGGCCTAAATGATTGTCAAGTGTCCTACTTCCGTAACAGAATAGTTGACTTTTGCGTTGCTGAGTGCGCGGATAGCGAAGGCGACGACCTTTCAAGACCAGCTTTTCGTTGAGCAAGGACAGCGTCATGCCTGGCACTGCTGGTATCCGTGTCTATTTGTACGCGCTAGGGTCAAAATGCCACAGGATCGAAGGGAAGGTCAGGAGCCGACGCAGCACTGTGAAGGCTGCAGCACACGCTGGCGATCAGGCCAAATGGTCGTGGCTAGCAGCAAGAAGCTGTGTCAAAGGGGCTATTATGTGGTAAAGTTGGGGCAGAACGCCGAAAGTAGGAGTTAAACCCGGTGATGCTGCGAAGTTATTTTGTAGTCATTGGTTGAGGAACTCCACGAATATTCGAAACTTGGTCGGATCGGGTCTGGTAGTACACCGTCTTTTGAAACAACGTGGCCGAGGATGACTAGTTGCCGGGTGGAGAAGCGGCTATTCTTCATGTTGAGCTGGAGGCCAGCATCGGCAAGGCAAGTGAGAACGAGTTTAAGCCGGAGCAGATGGCATGAAAAGTTGAGTGAAGAGATTACAATGTCGTTCAGATAACAAAGGCAAGTCTGCCATCTAAGCCCCCGAAGAATATAATCTTTCATTCTTCCTTAGGTAGGAGACGCATTACAGAGGCCAAACGGCATCACGGTAAACTCACACAAGCGGTCAGAAATGACGAGCACCGTTTTCGAACTACCTTCCTCAGCCATCGGGACATGCCAGTAACCGGACCGTAATCCTACGGATAAAAAGAATTAGGCACCTATAGGCAGTCCATGGCGTCGTCGATGTAAGGAAGAGGATAAACGTCCTTTCGGGTTATCCTATTGAGCCGATGATCGTCTAAGTAAAAGCGAATGGAGCGATCTTTCTTAGCATAACCAGCCCTACTGGAGAGGCCCAGGTACCGTGTTAGGGCTGTATTACACTGCGCTTGAGCATGTCTTTCAGTGTTCGTCGATGACGCGGCTCTCTGTCACCTTGATGTCGACGGGATGTAAGACTGCTGAGGTGCGATCAACGCAGGCCGGTTCTAGGCCAAATGAAGAAAGAAAGTGGTTGAGAAGGTCGACGATCTCGGCATGCTGAGTTGGAGGCAGGTTCTCATCATTGATAAAGCGGGAAAACATAATGCCACACGACTGTTCAGGCGTGGGGACCGGAAGATCCATAGCCTCAGCCAGAAGATCCGGGTCGTCAGGCACATTTTAGGTACAGCTCAGATTGAATTCTTCGACAGAACCAAGGCACTCGCCATGCCGTAAGCTCTATGGGTAACCACAAAACGAGTTGGCACATGAAGCGCGCTTGAACCCTCACAAAAAGCAATAAGCGCAAAAGCAACTGAAAGAAGTCACAGGCCTATAGCGCCTATACACACAACACAGTCACAGCGTAAGCTGGAGGAGCGGTTCCATACGAGCTGCATTTTCGGCAGCACGCACTAGAGAGTCCTCCCGGCGAAGTGTCTTCGCATCGTTTTCTCGAGAAAGAACTGAACTTTCCGCCCGGCATCGACGGCGAGCTGCGGCTTGTGCTGCTCTCTGCACAGCGATTGTGCTCTCTGCGCAACCGACGCTACCCGGTTGCAGCCACGTGCGTATCTCTACAATTCGCTTCTTCAGCAGCGGTTCGTACCTTGCGATGAGGCGCCATAACGTGTACCGAACACAGTAATAAACAATAACGCAAAGTTGGAGTAAACTTCTCGTCCCGTATCGCATTCCCGTTTCTGTGTTTTTTTTACTACGTACCGGTCGAGCTAAATATTTACTGCCTTGATGACTGAATTTTTTATGTAGAAACGGGAGTAATTTTTTAATCTGTGTGAAGGTTTTTAGGGACGATAGTAGGAATATATTTTTACTTCCTTCACGAAGTTCTCGCGGCTTTTCCAGAGAGTTCTTTTTCAATCCCATTTGCGAGTTTCTTGGGGCAAATGTAGGAGTATTTTACTTCATTCACATAGTTTTCTCAGCTCTTCCTGAGATAAATTCTTCAATGCCATTCTAGAAGTTTGTCGGAGGTGATGTGGGATTATATTTCCCCCATAATTTTTCCAGTTTTCTAGGCTATTCCTGAGAGTTATTTTTTAAGACAATTCGCAAGTTTCTTGGTAATGATGTGGGGGTATTTTTTTACCTCGTTCATAAAGTTTTCTTGGTTCTTTCCGAGAGCAATTTTTCAAGCCCGTTCTGGAGTTTCTTGGGGCAGATATGGAAGTATATTTTTTACATCCGCCAGCCAGTTTTGGGGTTTTTCCTGGATGAAATTTTACTTTGTTTTGAATGCTTATTGCGAAAAATGTGGGAGTATTTTTACTTTTGCGAGGATGTATATTCTACAGCTTATAACTATCACGATGATTTTCAATATTGTTCATTCAGAGCAGGGAATCCGCTTTGCACAAGACCTTCAACTAAAAATTCAAAGACAACTGAAAGAATACAAGGATTATTTCAATGATCCCAAGCATGAGTGATTGTTTATTAGTGTTGACATGTTTCTCACAAGAAATTCAGTTTTCTTAAATTTTTGCGCAAACAAACAGGGACGAAGGAAAAGTAGAACACAAGGACGAGCGCTTCTTTTCTTTTCGAGCGCTGTTCTCCTTTTCCTTCGTCCCTGTTTGTTTGCGCAAAAATTTAAGAAAATGAATCTGTTCCAACTAGACCGACTCGCAGTTATGCTTAAGAAATTCAGGCCAAAGAAAGTAGAAAGTCTGTAATCACCAAACTATGGCCGCTCTCTTCCTGTCTCTTAACGTTAGCCCTAACATTTTTCGTTCCATCGCTCTTTGTGTGGTCCTTAACTTGTTATCGAACTTCTTCGTAAACCTCCAAGTTTCTGCCTCATATATTAGCACCGGTAGAATGCAATGATTGTACACTTTTCCTTTCAACGACAGTGGTAAGCTCCCTGTCAGGATTTGGCAATGCCTGCAGTATGCACTCAAAACCAATTTTATTCTGTAAGTTTCCTTCTCATGATCAGGGTCCTCTGTAAGTAATTGACCTAGATAAACGTACGCCTTTGTATACTCTAGAGGCTGACTGGCAATCCTGAATTCTTGTTCCCTTGCCAGGCTATTGAACATTATGTTTGTATTCTGCATGGTAGATAAAAGTGTTTTTCCTAGCGTGAAAGAAGCCCGCGAATACACGCGAAATTTCCGGGCGAATGGTCGGTCGAGGCACTTTGCTTGTATTCGCGGGCATCTTTCACGCCTGGAAAACACTTTTATGCACCACGTATTGAGCAACATAAAGCTATATCGGGAGTTTGTCATGCTTTTCTACAATTTTGTCAATGACACTTTTCATTTAATTATAATAATTGAGAAGTTTATTGACACCAATTATCTAACTAGCTGGAATGCAAAAAAAATAATCTGTATCGCAAAGCGACTGCAAACAACTTTACCTTGGTTCTGTCCAGCTACGTACCATGTGCATATTTTTAATGTTTGGCTCAAGTTATGTGAAACACTCTGTATACAGCTGTATTGCGTTGAAGCACGGGCCAACTTCTTAGTAGGATTAAATATTTTCACGCTCAGAAAATTGATGACTCTCACGCATGTATATATACTATGTCCAGACAAATCTTACGACGAGGAGTATGTGCATGCTTGTTGTTTCAACTAGTGGGATTCTGCAGCGACGGTCACACATAGTGTAAGTATATTGAGGCGCGAAAAAAAAAAAAAACTAAGACGAAGAAAGACACTTCGACCTTCGTTTTTTCACTCCATATTACTTGCACCAAAAGTACCGAAAGTTGCGAGTTGGCATGGATTCGTGCTTGGGAAGCTACAAGCCGCGAGAAAAAACGCGCGCACATGCATGTGGAAAGAGATATAGAAAGCGCTTGTATTGTCTGTTTCGGAAGCCCCTCTGTAGCTGTCCGTGTTTTGTCGCCTTGCTTGTAACTCTCCAACCATGACTACTCACGGAGGTGGCACTATATTGCACATTGATACCTAATGCAAAGCCGTCAGCATATTCAAGGTACTCACCCGTGTGTTCTCGTTGACGGGCACAAGTACCGCGAAAGCCGCCCGAAGTTCTGCATGGCCTCCTGTCGGCTGCACGAGCTTTTTACGCTCCCCTGTTTCTCAGGATGGCTAAACACACTACACCTGCCATCTCGAAAGGTACAACTGCCGAACGTCAAAGTTCGTAAACTGGCGGGAACCGCGGAGCGCAGGACGCGCGTGTACTCGTAGGAAGGCCGCTTATGACTGGGCCCACTTTCATGACAACGCTGGGCGTCGTCGGCGCGTCACCTTCAAAATGTCTCGAGCAGACGTACCTGAGGCTCCTGGTTCGAGCACCAAGCGCGTGTGGTTGCACTCATCGCGACTTGCACCTCGCTTGCCTGGAACGTGTTGTTCTTCTGGATTCTTGGTTCTCGAGGCTGATGTAAACAATTGTCTTGCAGATCGAGCAAAGTCATTCTTGTTACATTTTTTAAAGAACAGGAACCGTTGACACCACTTTGCGTTTCCACCGAGGTTGCAGTAATTTCTGATATACAGTGTGCATGGAACACGCTGTTAACGGCACTGTATGTAGTGTATCGCTTGACTAAGCATTCATATAACATGTTACCAAGAGATAAGAATGTATTTCCGTACTTGGTCTCATTTCATGTCTTGCTGTACATCTGTATATAATTTTCAGTTCAGTATCATTTTCACAGACACTCAGTGGGGCTACAAGTTTCTCCATATATTTTCTATGAGACAGCGCAGGAGCATAAATTGTGTTGCAAGATGGTTTCCCAGGAACCATATACATGTATATATATATATATATATATATATATATATATATATATATATATATATAATTAGGAAAAAAGGAATTTTTTGAAAATAAAAATTGTTTTCAACTTGCCGGCATGCCTTACAACGACGGCTCCGCGCCTACTGTGCTTCGCATAGGCTTCTACATCGGCGTTCGACCGGTAAAATGTTTCCTTAATTTTTTTACTCTATATAACGTCAATCTGGAGAAACTGATGTTCTTGGACGTCAGCGCTGGTAAGAGAGAGAGAGAAAAAAACATTTATTAGTGAAAAATATAATAGTAGTTTTTGTGGTCTGACCTAGTCTGGAAGACCATTGGCTTTTTCCACCATCCGGGCTCGGTTGACCAGGAGTTGTTGCTGTTCTGAGTCCGAGCTGGACATGGTCACCTGCCACTCGACTATCGTCGGATTGTGTTTGGCCGACATTTCCGGATTCTGCTGGCACACCCAGACCATGTGGTATAACGTGGCCGTCTGGGGACAGAATTTACATTACGGATTGTACGACGCCGGACCTATCTTGGACAATACATTCGGAAAGGACAATGTTTGTAATTGTAGCCATGCAACCTGCGTCGCCTTGTCTAATTTGGGATCGGGGGGGGGGGGGTAGAGTGCGTCCACTCAGCCGAATGTGTTGCAGGATCTCAGAATATGTAAGTAGGTGCTGGGGGTCACCCTGGGCAGTGCGAACTTGAACTGTGGAGGAATTAGCGGAGTCCCAGTGTACAAGTTCTCGGCCGGAGGCATGATCAATCTCATTACCTCGAACTCCCGCGTGCCCTAGTACCAATAGCCGCTGTTTCCACTCACCATCTTGACGATAGGACCCAGACTGTTGCAGTATTGAATGTGCGAGGTGGTCGACTTGATCTTTTGCGAAGTTACGATACGCCGCCTCAGAATCCGTGAGGAGAAAGGTGGCACTCGGATTACGCATGGATAAGGCTATACCAGCCTCTTCCATGGCTGCGATGCATATTCTGGTGGCCGAGGTGCAGTCTACCACCTATCCCCTGTGTGCAATGGTTGCTGTGGAGCGGTTGTGCAGGGGTCCGGCGGCTACTTTGTTTTCGACCCTATATACTTATTATGGTGCAAGCAGCACATGGATGTGCCTGAATTTCATCCCTGTGGCTTCAAACGGCTTTGTGACTCTCGGAATCGATCATTTTCAACAGCGTATGGAGCTATAGATGAAACAATTTGAAATAGTTACGCATACACGCAGATATTAATAACCTTCCTGCGTTCAGAAAACGATTATCTCTTGAAAAGGTAGACAGAAAAAGCCTAATAAGTTAGGGCACAGAAGCGTTTCAAGCCTCATGCGAGAACGTAGATTAGACAAGTACAAGTACTAACCAACCAACCATCGTTTCCATTGCAGCCGAGCTAATGACAGCGCCCAAGTTCCCTCGAGTAATTATCGCAGAAAACTCCATGCTCCTTCCTACCCAATTACTTCACAGCTTGCGCTATGCGCCTCGGGCATTCCAAACATGAGAAATTGAGTACGCTGGAGGTTACAGAATTGTCCGACAAGTCTAGATAAAAGTGCAATTACTCTCTTGCGTATAATCAGACGGCTGTCGTCAACTGCCAAGACCGGAATTAACCGTTTCGACAGCGGTGGTAACACCGTATTCATCCTGAAGGCGAAATCGAACAAAGACTGCATAATTCTTTCACTGCAATATATGTGCGGCAACAAAGCCAGAAGACGAAAATAAAATGGTAGCCTGCGCGCATTACCTTGCGAAAATACAGGCTGAATATAAGCAGAATGGAATAGCGCGAAGGAGAGACAACTGCCACGATAAGAGGCTGTCGTCTCTTTGAGCCGTTTAGATAAGGCTGAAAAAAAAAACGATACTCGTAAGAGCAGAAGAGAAGCGAAAGTTACGATGGGTAAGAGGACCTGGTTGACTATTATTGACAATACCTAACGTTGCCGTCAGCCTGTCCAGGGCTGACTAGGTTTTGTCTGCCGTTTATTTGTATTGAGTGCGAAACAGATAACTGGCGCATTCGGAGTCTACGCAAAGAACAAGGAAAAGAAAACAAGAAAAAAAAACGAGCAGTTTAATCGTGTGTGCGGGACACTCTGACTAACGCTAAACCGGTCCCTTAGGACACCCCCACACTGACTAATGAAGCCGAGTGTTCTTACAGTTTGGGCGACACCTGTCTGGAAGAAAGAACCGCATTCTTTTCCAGCGAAACGGTGTATGACTAGTATCCCGCGAAATCTCTATCGACAGACAATTCGCCTCCATCGACAGAAATAGGAAAGAAGCGCATGATTGAGTAATAGAATTTACGTAAGCAAATTAATAAATCGCTTGATCAAGCAGTTACAATACATGCACAGGTTCTCACCCCTGCTGTCATGTAATAACGCTGGATTATGTGTGTGTGAAGGTGGATGAAAAGGTGCTGTAGACTTAATGATGACTAAGAGGGAATCATTATACTCCACAAGCAGAGAGAGAGAGAGAGAGAGAGAGAGAGGCAAAAAAAAAGAAAGACGGAGATGTCCAACCAAACAAAAGATCCGGTTAGCTACCCTACGTGTGGGGGAAGAAGCACGGGGAAGATAGCAAGACAAAAAGGTAGTAGAGAGACGCTGAGCACGCGCTCGCCCTAACTGCGAAGCACATGTTTACCTGCACCTCACGATCGCAATTAACACGAGCCAGTGCTAAAGCCGTTTTTAAAAGTACGTTTTTAATCACAGGAAGCATTACCTAGGAGCAAACCCCGTATTTTCTATTCAAGTACACAAGATTCACGAGATTCTCAGTAAATGGGAGTCGCTTAAACTGAATTGCCTCATCAAAGCAGCAACAGCCCGATGGTTGGTTCGTTTTGCATTATGGCAGTGCGAAAAAATGAATATACATTCGTTAGAAAGCGTGGTTTTGAGTGAAGTACAAATAAATGGGTAAAAAATATTACAGAAGGCAGAACTGAGCGGCGAAGCACAGCGGGGTCGTGGGCTTTTTCGCCAGTTCACGTTTTTGTCAAGGTGGCATTTGCTGGCTTGATAAACTTTTTAAAGCGCAAACAAGAGACAAGGCACAAAACAAAGGTCAAACACAGCGCCTGTCCTTTGTTTGACCTTCCTTCTGTGCCTTGTCTCTTGTTTGCACTGTAAAAAAAGTTTATTAAACATGCATCAACTAGGCCCACAGAAAGTCCTTCCAAGCCATTTTTGCTGGCTTTTTTTATTGGGGGGGGGGGGGGGGGTGGTGGTGCTGTGTTTACTGTGGCGTTACCCTGATCGTGGCTGGTAGCGGTGCCTTTGTTTTGGCAATGTCTGGGAACTGCGAGTAAACGTCTGCACAATGTGCTCAAGCTGGAGACGAAAATAAATGTTATCGATGACTTTGAGAGTGGTTGTTCCACTAAAATGGCTATTTTCTTTCTAGTAGATTACTTTTTCTTAATTCTTTTTTTTGTGGTGCGAGGATCTGTAATATCGTTTTGAGTTCAAAAATTTTATGGTTATAGTTGCAAACATGATAGGTACGTTTTTGAGATATTCCAAAGAATGTTTTCAATTGATTTCTTATAATGAAAAGTTATATTACATAGTTGCTATATTTACACATATTTCAAGTGCAAAAACCATCCTTAATATTGGTGTACTTGTTGACAAGAAAAGCGTTTTCGCCACTCTCATACATTGAGTTGGGAACTTCCATAATGCTTCCTTACAAAAGGAAAAAAGAAAATCACCAGAACATGTATTATCTCAGCTTCACAGACAACATGGCCCTCAGGTTCGCTAACCATCAGTCGTACGTTTATGATGCCCATTGTAACTGAGAAACTCGCTGAACGCTTTACGCAAAAATAATCACGTGCAGATAGGTATCGCACATTCGTTCCAGTTTGCTTAGAAAACGTTTCCTGGATGACTCTTTTCTATATATTGCGAGACAGCTGCTAAACATCGACGGTTTATTTAGTTGGCCGCGCGTTGAAGAGAATGACGCTGGCCATGATAATGAATATATACAGATGAAGAAGATGAAGGGTTAATATAATGTTCACAAAATTCCCCCGTGCACGTAAGCGGCCAACCTGGCCGCTGGTTATGGCGGTGAACGCCATATGAAAGGCTTCAAACGCGAACCATGCACAATCTCTGTGGCACGGCAGCGGCCGTCCGAAGGCGTAACAACGGGAGTGACATGATAGTTAACGGCAGAAGTCTGTTCCCGAACAGTGCGGGACCGATAAAACGGGACGAAAACTTCTCGCATTATCCAGTAGCGCGAACTGGGTCCAAAACACTTCGTCTCCAGCGTGGAAAGAAACGACACGGTGCGATGCATCATAGCGAATTTAGTGGTCTTGTTGACTGGCGTCGGTGTTGAGGCGGGCGCGTTGGCGACACCGGGCAATGCGCGAGACAATTGCTCACACAATGATGTGGACGAGATCCCGGGGACATCAAAGAAAGAAACGTCAAGTACAGTGATCGGTTGACGGCATGAACAAGGAAAAAAATGTCACAGTTTCGCCCTAAGGGCGAAGCAATTAATGCCATAGCAACCCAGCAATGTCATACGAAGTAAGGTGAGCGGCTTTGGTAGCAATATGAATTGTAGTAAACATGAGCTGATTAAGTAAGCAGGTGTGCTGCGGCGTAAGTAGACCGACATGAAGAGAGACTCGATGACCACGAGAAGGCGCGTGTGAAACGGTGGTGTTGATGAGAAGCGCTTCCCGTGGGCAGCGCGTGCGAAGGGACACACCTGTAGCGCTGCACTGCCGATCCGGGCAGCATTGCATGTGTAGCGTGCGTTGGAAAATGTGGCCCGACTATTACTAACTGAATGAACAAGCGTGGTGTGAGCGCACACAAACAAACATGAATAGATCACACTGAATGACTGCAGACAACGACTGTCAAAACTCTGGCAGCAAGCGCATACGCCGCAGCGGCGAAGGTACGTGCGGTCTGTCGCTTCAACGGAAACTGAGCGGCGAATGCACGGCGCATAAAGGTCAGAGCCATGTGGAGATAAGAGACGGTGCGGGCGAGCGACGAGCGCCGTTGTTGGCAGAGTAGAAGTGCGCCCCCCCCCCCCCCCCCCCCCCCCCGCTCCCTCCGGCGCTGGCTTCCCGCTTCCTTGCTTGCGCGTGGGAGATTGAGTGCGTTCGCTCTCCGTGATAGCGCGCGTCCCCGCACGCTTCCGCTCGGGCATACGGTGCGCGGCGAAGATTTTATCTATAGGGAACCTCGCGGCGACGGCGACGGCAGAAATCCGGTTGAAGTGTCCATATAATTGCTATCGCAATAAAAGGTAGAGTATCGTGTAGTGCGTTTTACGGCCGTGATGTATGCGAAAGGGACGAATGGGAGAATAACATCTCAATTGGTGTGGTCTAGGTTGATTTACATGGATATGATGTCGGACAGCGTGCGATGAAAGCACTGTGTGAGGCCATTAGTTTGAGGGTGGTAGGTGGAAGTCGTTTTATGGATAGTGTTTGAGGCACGGAGAACATCGTCGAGAAGTTTAGACAGAAAGGTCCTGCTGCGGTCACTCAAAAGTAGATGTGGGGCTCCGTGCGTAAAGACATATGGCTTCCAAGAAAAAGGCTGTAACCTCCGCTGTGTATCCTGAAGGTAGTGCGGCTGATTCAGCGTACCGTGTCAAGTGGTCTACAGCTGTGACAATCCATTGTTTACCGCCAGCTGATAAGGGCCAAAACAACAGACGCCGAAAGAGAGAAAGTCCCACCCTAGTATAAGCAAGTGAGCACAGGAAATCAAAACTGCGAACTGTATATGGCGGCGTATTCTGTCAATCGAAACTCGAACGGTGCATAGCGCCGATGGCTGAATCACAACATTATTTGCACCACGTAGAAGAGCTCCATTGTAAGGTGTGGCAGCTTTGCGTAGACGAGAGCAGAAGTCAGCGTGAATAATAGAAATAGTTAGTCCCGTATCAACCAACGCAGGAACTGTACACGTTCTACACACACTAATAAAGTATTGGGTGGGCACGCTGCAGAGGAATTGTAGTCTGAGCGAGCCATGCAGCTTTCCCTCCAAAAGCTGCACCAGCTAGTTTTCCAATCGGTACTCAGGAGTGCGGGTGGCCGGTTGCAGGGGTGAGGTCGAGCGTCGGTGAGGGGAGGGCGAGTGGCTTCACCCTGGACGGTAGTTGCGAGGCGCTGAGGGATTGGGAGGCTGAGAAAGTGAGCGCGGGGAAGGCCGGCGCTGGTAGGGACTCCGAGGAAGCAACGGGTCTCTCAATTATAAACATCGTAGCCACGGCGTTCGTCCTGCTCTCGTCTTCGACAAAAACGCGATATGTGCCCGCGAATACCGCAACTATAACAAATGGGGCGGAGCGTAGGCCGGGTAGTGTAAAATGCTGTGGCAGGCGTACGGGGTGCTAGAAGTCGCCAGATGGTTGGGAGCAGGAGCAGGAGGCGCTGTTTGAGCGAACGCTGGTTGCATGGCCGCAAATTGAGCATATGAGCTGACGGCGAAGGAGGGGCACAGCTCGCAGTGCAGGTCACGGAGGACAACTCCTCCGTGATGATGTCGCGCAGGCCAGGAACCGAAGGTTGATGCTGAAGAACGCGAAGACTGAGCAGGGCATACGCTTGGAGCTCTTGGTTACATGGTGGCGGAAACGGGGAGCAAGCGATGACCTGAACGAAGTATCTGGTGGAGGTGCTTTTATGTCCTTGTACCGGACCCCCCCGTCCAGCCGTGAGCCAATCCCAAACCGTCCAGAAAACGTCGACGCCTACCCCGCACCTCCACCAGGGGCGCGATCTTGTACGCGTTCCAAAATGGAACGGAGGCCGTCCGTTCCATCGAGCCGCACACGATTGGTCAATTTGATCGTCGCCGTTCAAATTGACCAATCGTGTGCAGTTCACGGTTCAAATTGACCAATCGTGTGCGGCTCGATGGAACGGACCGCCTCCGTTCCATTTTGGAACGCGTACAAGATCGCGCCCCTGATCAGCCGCGAAACGCGTCGGCTTTTATACCTCAGTCATCGAAGGTTCCAGATTAACCCCTGATGCCCGCGGTTCTTCCAGAAAGTTCCAGACAATTCGCGTCGGTCATACAATCAGATAACATAAGCGTCGGTGAAAACAGGCAACGGAAAGAAGCATCGATAACGTTCTAGAAACTTCCGATACAGGCGCGTCCTGCGCCGAGCGATAACGTTTAACATTTGTTAGCTGGTGGAAAGCGGCCACCGGTGAAAGATAAACATGAATACGTGTCAATATATACAGATGAAGAAGATGAAGGGGTAATATAATGCTCACAACATTTTAAATACGGCGAGAGTTCCAGCGAAGAATACCAATCACAGGAACCCTCTGGATTGAAGCAGAAGCCCTCATCGAAGCATCCCGAGTGGAAATTCTATCAATTCTATAAGAGCCTAGCTTCTTCAATAACACGGATTCCGCCAACAGGAAAGCAATCATGTCCTAGCAAATAATGGACCGCTGATTCTGATTATCCAGTTTCTTGCTCGATAGTTCAGTATAAAAAATACTCACAGAGCGACGCGTCTTAAGAAAAGCGCCTCAATGACAAAGAAAGATGACTCTGGCTTGCGCTAGCAGGAACTTCTTCACTAGTCTTGACTAACCAACCCGGCCGACAGCTTGTCCGGTGCTGTCTGGGCCCTGCCTATGTGGCTCTGGAGTGTTGATTGCAGAGAGTATCGATAGCAGTTTCCGCGTACTCACGAATAACGAGTAAAAAAACAGCAAATATGAGCGCGTACACTCACGTTAACCATTTAACACTAGACTTAAATGCCACCACAACCATACCAGCTTAACCAAGCATGGTTAAAGAAGACTGCTTTCAGAAAAGAAAGACTTTTTTTCCCCCGCAGCGATTGCATAGTTAAGAAGTCAGGCAAGTTTTAAACCTGCTATCATCTCTTCGAAATTCAGCACTGATTGCAAGCACGTCCCTTTTCTTCTTTTTATTTAATCTCGACTGTAGCGAAGACTTAAATGAACGCGGTATAATTGTCAGGCCATGTGAGCTCTATTATTCCGGATTGATCGTTTTTAGAGCTTAAAGAATCAATCAGTCCACTAAAAAATTTAAGCAAAAAAAAAAAAAAAAACTAGGCTCTTAGGCGCCAGAACCACGCTACGATTATGACGCCCGCCTATAGAGGGGGATTCCGGATTAACCTTGTCTCCAGTGCACGGTACACAGGCGTTTTTACATTTTGACCCCATCGAAATGCGGCCGCCGCAGCCGGGATGTGAACCCGTGTCTTTGCGTTTAGCAGCACAACGCCAATACATTAGGCCACCACGGCGGGTTGAAGTCCCTTCGAAGCGCTCATACAGGGAATTTTTTTTTACACTATCAGGTTGTTTGCTAAAAAAAAAAAAAAATATGAGTGGAACGAACGTGACGGTCTTGCAAACGAGTGTTTAGGCGAGGTGTACATATTTTGCCGCTAATAACGTGAGCTTCAAAACCGTAATCAGAAACATAAATTAATGAACGTTTTATTAGAGCCTTAGGAGCAGTTGTTAACACAGCACATGTGAAGGCAGTGTGATAATGCATCACCATGAAAACAAGATATATCACAAGTCGCTGATATATGTGGAGATATTCTTTATCAAATGTCGACGGTGAATCCGGGCAATCTCAAAACCTAGCACGCCGGGAGCGCAGAAGAGGCGGCATCACTATCATATCAAGCTGAAACGCTCAGGGGCTCCGGAAGTATGCCTACTGTGTGGGGGCGACGTCTGGGGACTCATGTCGCACCGTGTGGTTCACCTCTCTCTCTCTCTCTCTCTCTCTCTCTCTATATATATATATATATATATATATATATATATATGACCACAGAAAGCCAACCGACAATGAAGCCAAGGAGTCTATATAATATAGCCATATCGTATATATATTATATATATAATGTACACACTCACACACACACACACACACACACACAAACACACACACACACACACACACACACACACACACACACACACACACACACACATATATATATATATATATATATATATATATATATATATATATATATATATATATATAAGGACACCAAGCACAACAGACGGGGGCAAAACATGAACTTCCTAATTGAATTAACGAAATGATAAATTCCTGGCAATGAAAACGAATGGATGAAAACGAACTTGCAGCGGATGTGGAACATGCTTTCTGCAGCAGGTGTCACGAGCGCGTCATCTTCTTTGGCGAAGGCAACTGGTCAATAAACCCACTCATGCTACCTGAAGGCATAAATGCTCCCGGATTGGAGACCCTTGTTATGTAATGAACGCGAAGAAAGCAACCCCAGCAATTCCGGACATCGCCTTTAGTTCATGGCTTTTACACCACGTGGCGTACGGACCTTTAAGATTCGAAATTCGCGCGATGACGCACGAAGTGTACTGGACGATAACAGAATACACGTTTTAACAATAAAAGAAAAACGAAAAAAAAACGACCACGCCAACAGCTTTCACCGTCGAGCATGGACGAGCGCGAATCAGGAATGGCTGATCTGATAACCGCTGCGCGTATAAGACGAGTGGCCCGCTAGTCTACTGTGAATCAGCAGTGTTGCTGCTATTGATAGTCGTTTAGAGGCTCAGGCCCGCTTCGAGAAAGCGGGTGCAGAATCTTGAAAGAGCGGCCTCCGCCCCCCCCCCCCCCTTCCGTCCATCTTTTCCTCGTCCAACTTTTTGTCCGATCGAATCAAAAAAGGAAAAATGCCCTTTTATCGCTTCATTTCTCGACCGCTGATTCTAAAATAATAATGTAAGCTTGCTAAATGGTCGCGATGGGCGCATGTTTCAGGATATGCAGTCGCATATCCTGAAACTGTATCATTCAGGCCAAAGCACTGCCCTGTCCCGCTCAAAAGCATATTTGCTTTGGCGGGCTGACGAATTACTGAGATTGTATATTTTGTGTTCTAATAATAAAGAATGAGTTAATGAATGAATGAATGAATGAATGACACCCTTAATCTCGTATGGCCTCAGTTTACGAGTCCATTTGCGCATTTGCGTGCAGGTGCCTGGTCGAGTTACGTTCACTGCCACGGAATTTCTGTTTTTCGAAGGCGAAAGCCTTACTTAGGCGCATGGCTATATTTTTGGTGCCATTGGCAGTGACCTTGGCGAAACCGCGCCATAACGAAAATGGCCGACACCGCAAAGAGTAAAATCACGTCAACAAATGCTCGGATTGACGTCACTTTTCTCAGGGAGGTTCCTGTGAACAAAGTAAATTAGTGGCTTTGTAAAGAAAATTTGCTACATTTCAGCCGAACACCTTTTCTAAGCTTTTGGTAAGCGACGGATGTAAATGAGGAAAATCCTGTGTAACTGGTCAGTGTTCAAAGACCTGCTTCACTGCACAGTGGCATAGCCAGAAATTTTGTTCAGAGAGGGGAGGCTCACGTTGCAGCGCGGCCTCCTCCTTATAGAATTTGTCGAGGGATCAAATACATCAATAATAACTGCATTGCCATTGCCAATGTCATTGTATATTGGAGGCTGCAAACAAACTACTGAGTGCTACCCACTGTCAAGTAAAATATGTATTTTTTCATAAAAGAATATATTCATATGTCCCAAAAATAGTGGCAGAAATAACTGATATCAATGCTTCCGCGTTTTTTTGTCTATTTAATCAGCAAAGAAAATATCACACGAACTTTAGAACGTCAGAATATCACAATATATCAGTTCCAAACCAGCAAAGCAGTGCATACAGCTGGTGCGAAAAGCGTAAAGGCCATGAAAAGAACAAGTTGAGGAGAAATATTTTGACAAATCTTTGTCATTAAACAACCTTGTTTACTTTTTTGTACAGTCGCGAGCAGAAGTTTGGAGACCGTGGCATCAGCAAAAAATTTAAATATATTCAAGCGCAGCTGCACCGCCCCGAATTGGCTTAATACGTTGTACTGGTCCATCACGCGCACGTAGGCTTGCGCTCTTGATTACAGCCGGAATGCCCAGGCTTCGAAAGAAAAAAATAAAATCGTGGCAGCAGAGAGGCTCGGCCTTTCTGTACCGACGTGGTAGCGGCCCGCTACGTGCTGACGCGCGTTCCGAGGGACCGTAATAAAGCTTTATTATACCATCATACCATACCTTTGGTCCACAAACTTTTGCTCGTGACTGTACATATGCAACGGCCAGGAAAAAACCTCAATGGCGCTGTTCTTCGTTGTAATAGATTGCGCATGAGCAGTTGTTACCGGGCGTGTATTGTAATTACACCGATAATATAGTCGCAACAGTGAGTACATATAAGAAGCAGGAGTTCTGCAACATGCACATTAGAAATGCGAAAATAGAATGGAATATGCAAGTGCGAAGATACAAGTTGATAAAGGGCACAAAAGTGTCAATGGTAACAAAATGCACTGTTTGTATACACAAAGCATCGCAGCAAGATGTTTAAATATATGTATAAGTATCCAATAAATCCACGTATTCAAGCAAACGTCACTGTATGTAATGCGTCAAACAAGACAAATAGACATGTTGCGCAGTCACACATAGTAGTAGCTTTACGCATAGAAAGACAGACGATCCAGGCAAGAACAAAACTATGATCGCAGAAATCGTGATATGTTCCAGAAGGACCGCCTGCTGGGCTAGTTGGTGTAACATAGTTACTTTCAGTTTGGCAGAACAGTTTGGTTCTCCTAGAAGCTGACAAGGAAAGTGGATTTGTTGTTATGCCGAAAGGCACGTTCAATGAAAAAGCCCAAGCGGCAGTGGACAAGAACTTTGTGGCTGTTTAAAAAAGTGCAGAGAGGGTTAAGACTAAGTTCATCAAATTTTGTAAGGACTTGGAATTGAATGATCTTGCTAGTGCTATTAGAAATAGTAAGGGGAACAGTCTGAAGGTTTTCTTTTCTGCAAAAACACATAAGGTAGATGTCCCTTTCAGAACCATTGTGAGCGAAGGGGGGGGGGGGGGGCTTCGCAAAAGAATGTTAGTCAGTTTTTACTGAAGAGCCTTAAGTGACTCACGGTTGTTGATCCTTTTCGCGTGAGGAAATCTGAAGAAGTCACTGAATATGTGAAACACAACGAGAGTATAGATTATGGCTTGTCTGTCGACGTTGAGGACTTGGTTTATTCAGTACCTCAAGATAAGCTTTTAGTTGCTGTTAGGAAGTGCATTGAACAGAGTGGCGAATGCGATTTCCAAAACTCTGCTTGCTTGTCGGTTCATTATTTAACGCTTTTAGAATTTTATCTTAGTGTAACATTTATTGTTTTAAACGAGCAGCCTTTTCTGCAACGTAGACGAGTGTGTATTGGGTCTTGCGTGGCTCCGATTCTATGCGACATATTTTTAGCTGATATGGACAGTGTGCTTGATTTGGCTTTTAATGGGGAGAAGCTATTCAAAGTATTTCGGTACGTCGATGACTTTTTAATTCTTTTAAAGAAAGAGGACGGTTTCACTGCCCCTGGGAGTATTTTAGATGTTTTTATTCAAGATGGGCAGGGTTTAAATTTCACTCATGAATTGCTTGGAACTGATGGGTTACAACTCCTGGATCTCAGGCTAAAATTTAGTGTAGGCCATGTTTGCTGAGAGTACCTCCCACGGGTTAAGAAGTGTCCCCTGCCTTTTGACTCTGCCCACCCTAAAATAGTAAAAAGGCACATCGCATTACAATGTCTGGATGCTGCGCTCCGTAAGTCATGCCCGCATTCAATGCAGCATAGATTTGACAATCAGATTGGTCGCCTTTTAGCAGCGGGATTCCTTGAGTGGCTTGTTGTTGCGGTGGCCGAGTCTATCCTGCAGAGGGTAAAGAACAGAGCTGGAGCGGAAAGGGCTGACACCCAGTGATGGATGGCGAGACCCGTAGCCATGCCTTATATGCATCAGGTCTCGCACAACCTGAAGAAGGTCGCGAACAGGCATCGTATTCCTGTGGTCTTCGCGGCTCCTAATAAGCTATCCAGGCTCTGCCCTCGAATTTGCGGTGACAGGAAAGAAGGTTGCCAAACAAGCCAAGATAGCCGCTTCGTGGGGTGTGCGACAGGAGTGGTATACTCCGTCCCCTTGTTGATCGGGAAGGTGTACATCGGCCAAACCGAACGGTTCATAAACGACCGTCTCAGGGAGCATGCGCTCAAAGTTAAGAAAAAAGAGGACAAGTATGCACATTTGGTTGCCCACATCATTACGTGTGGTTGCGAGGCACGATTTTATGAGACAACTATCTTAGGCAAATCAACAAGCTACACGGCTCGAGTGGCTCTAGAAGCATTCTACATCCATAAGAACTCGGATATTTCTATAAGCGAAGCGTCAATTCTTTTGCACAGTGCCGAACTGAACTATTTGAACTCTGTTGCCTGAGGGACATAGTACTGTTAACTTTTTTAGATTTCTTTTTATCACCTCGCATGGGAAAGGGGCGTGACACAGGTGTACGTTGTTCACCTTATAAATCGGAGGGTTTGTTGACTGAAATAAACGGTTGGTAGTAGCGCTCGTCCGCGTCTGTCGTGTCTTCGTGTGTGTTGTGCGTACTTTTTTGCGCTATGTCTGAAAGTAACTCGTGATATGTACTTGGGCCATGCGGCGGTCGTGACAGCACCATATGGGTAGATAATAGAGGAATAATGCAGAAATCAGTACGAAAATGTGTAATTTAACTGCCTGCAGAGCGGCGACAAATTTTCTGCACCCAAAATTAAGGAAGGGTATTGCTTCGGTTAAAAAAAGAAGTAAAAGCGGGTAGCTAAAAAGGAAAGAAAAGACCAAACGAAATCCAAAGATGATGCGGCAAGTTAAACTGCCCAATATCCGAGCGTGTTTGGTGGAAAACGCCGCGAGGGCCGGGCTTTCAATAAACAAGGTCGGTAAAATTGGTTATTGATGTCCTCGTAGTTTTAGTTTTCACACAATAACTTTGATCATGATGCTACCTGTTTGAATAAGCGGCGATAATTTCTGCAGTTTTAGAAACTAATGAACAGTCATACGTTTTCATAATTACGCGTTTATGGACCTGAAGGAACAGAACCTTTACTTGCATTGATTTTTGCTGCTTCGCTATCTAAAGGACAAACTTCGCTCGGCGGGGAAGTTTAGTGAAGCGGTCAATGACTTCGGACACGTTGATGCCGACGTCTCTGTGGACGTCAGCATCCTTGTCGAGCCAGAGCTTGTCGTCTGCAAAAAAGAACCGCCTCAAAAATAGGCCTTTAACTTTCTTTTGTTTTCTCCTATTTTACTTTGCCTGCCTAACCATGTGTTCCTCAGACATTGTAGAGCGCAAGTAGTTTGCTAGAATCTGAGGCCGTTTCTACACATTTGTATAGAACCTGCAGTCGCAATGAGAGAGGGCATCTATTCCGGTGCTAAAACCTAAAAGTACTCCTTCGATGTCGTTGGCATCCTTGTTTAGGTACCTTGCACAAACAGTAAACTGTTGGATACCGGCAATATCCGTCGTTTCGTCAGCAAATATGGAGAAGCAGCCTGCACCATTTACTTTTGCATCTAGGCTTTCTTTGATAATTTCACCACAAATTTCTATAATTTGGTTTTGTACATCTGGGCTCAAATGCGAGGTATTACTGGGGCAACATCCAAATGGTTCTTCAGATATGTATCTCCACAATCAGCTCGCAAATGAAGAAGCGCTCTGAAAATACCAATATTTTCTGAGGGGATTTGCTTAAATCCATAGGACCACTGTCCCTATGGCCACGGAGTGCCAGACCTTGTTGTCCGCAAAAAAAAGAACCGCCTTAGTAATAGGCCGTTAACTTTCTTCTGTTTTCTCTTATTTTACTTTGCCTGCCCTGGTCCAGCTGATTGATCACATCGGGCGCCCTTACTGAAAATGTTTGGAGAAAATTATCAGCTGCCAGCTGGCAGTCACGCTCATATTTAGTATTTTCGTGTGTGTGTGGAAGATTGCGAGCGCGGGCTTCCATTTCTGAAACGGCTCGGACACGAGGGCTCCAGTGCGCGCATGTTAGCTCAAGTTTATAAGAACATTAAACCCATAAAGTTCCAGAATTGAATATCTAAAGCACGCCTTTGGAAATGTCAGTGCACCTTTCGCGTCATAAGTTTATGAGAACTTTATACCCATAAAGTTTCGGAATTGAATTCCATGCGCTCCGTAGATTCCCCGGCCGCTGCGAGATGCCGCAACGCGCCCGCTCGCTATCGAAAAACCCTTGAAAGTGTGTGCTCAGATGGGGCTCCTTGCGTTATGTGAGTCCAGATGCCAAGAGCGTTGCGACAAAATCCGGCCCGAGTTCGCAATGTGCGGGCCGAAATGTCTTTTCGAGCGTGAAAAAGACATTGTTGCCAAAATCCAGAATGATTCCCGGCGCCGGTGGTTGTTTTGGTCGGCGGTGCATGCCAGCACGAAATAATTTCGGGGGGGGGGGGGGTCTGAAGTCCCATCAGTGCTACTACTGCTACTACTATTACATTATTATTAACTAACTATTATAGCGGAAGTACAACACCAATGAACGCTTTACATGAGATCCAACGCAGTGTTTTAGCATAAGTGATGCGAATGTTCCATTACGATTATAGAAAAGTTTTCATGTGTTTTGATGCAGATTGATAGTGGAATCAACATTCTCTGGCTTCCTTATCGTGATTTTCTTTCATTTACCATAAACCACATCTCCACTATTAAATCTCTTAAGCAAACTTTAGTGGACCCTGGGCTTGGGCTCCCGTGTACTGGTGAGGGATAGTGCCCCTGTATACGCTGGGCCTCTCGTTTCCTCGCGCCACCGGCACCGTCGTTGGGCGAGCGTCGTCACGCCGTGACAAGTGATATAAGTCGTTCTACTCGGCACAGAGCAGAGAACATGGAGGAAACAACGCCGGTGTACCACTTGCTTCAGCTCTTGTGCCATCCGTATCGGCAAAAGCGCGTTCCCACAACGGCGTCAGGAAGCACATCTGGCCGCTTAGGCCGGAGCAGTGGTCTCGCTCCTATCGCGTGCACTCGAGCAGTATACACGCTCGCAAGAACTATCTGCAGCAACTCTGAGCATGACGGGACGCCGCGCATGCACCGGGCTACGCAAATCGCAATGAAAGTGGGAAAGCTGTTCACTCTGTGCCGTACAGACGGACCGTTGTCGTCTACAGTAGTCATTAATGCGAAAGCATTACATGAGCCATGAGGCAGAAAAGCTGGCGTCGTCCACAACGAGTGGTATCAAAAGTCAATGTGAAGTCATCAGCGTCTTGAATGAAATCAGAAGTAATAGAGAAAGTAGTAAATGGTATGACAATGGTAATTAGTAGTAATTACGGGTAGTTATTGTGAATTAAGGTGAATTACAGTGAAGTGAATTAAAGTTACAAGTTAGAGTAGGGTGACTTAAGGTGGAGTCAAGTGAATTAAGGTGAAATAAACTGAATTACAATGAATTAAATTTGGTTAAGGTGGATTAAGGTGGATCACCATGTTAATTTGTAGCTACTTGGCGATGAGTTCTGAATGGTTGTGGTCTGGTGATTAATGAACGCAGAGAAAAGAAAGCGAAGGAACGATCGCAAACAGGTTGTAATACTTAAGAACTCTTTATTGGTAATTGCTAAGAGAA
The DNA here is from genome assembly GCF_013339745.2 of Dermacentor silvarum. Lineage (NCBI taxonomy): Eukaryota > Metazoa > Arthropoda > Arachnida > Ixodida > Ixodidae > Dermacentor > Dermacentor silvarum. The sequence goes on from NC_051162.1 coordinate 96,790,461, forward strand.
GTCATAATGCTTTCGCATTCAAATCACGTAAGGATACTTAAGGTACAATTTTTTTGCGCATGCATGGGCCGCCACAGGGCTATTGCTTGAAACTCCACCACGCCTCTACCCGCCATAAAATTCTTTGCAGTAAACCTTCTCTGTGATAGCGTTCATGATCCACCATTAAAACCCGCCATGTTTGGCTACGTCATAGTGCACAGCTATCCCTTTAATATCAACAATCTTTTTAATCTTCGGTGCTAACGTCCGTCACATCCAATTATTTGCAACGGCAGCCCCCGCCACATCCGAGTTTCACCCCACCGCCCGTATATTTCGGCCGGCAGCATACTGCACTGTCAATGCTTGAAGGGGTCTCCTGCGTCTCGGCGCGAAGCTCCCCTCGCTAGAAACCGGCGTAGTTTCTGCGCGCGCTAAGAGTGCATGTTTATTTCCCCTTAAACACTACGATTAGCAACATCTAGGTTTTAAAAAATTTAATTAAATTATATGCTTTTACGTGCCAAAACCACGATCGGATTATGAGGCACGCCGTAGTTAGGGACTCCGGAATAATTTGGACCACCTGGGGTTCTTTAGGGTGCACCTAAATCTAAGTACACGGGTGTTTTCACATTTCGCCCCCATCGAAATGCGGCCGCCGTGGCCGGGATTCGATCCCGTGACCTCGTGCTCAGCAATCCAACACCATAGCCACTCAGAAACCACGGCGGGTCGGAACAGATAGGAAATTGAAATGAATCACATGCATCAAAGTTTGCATTGCGAGTATTATGAAGTACAGTTTCAGTTTTTTTTCTTGCAATTTATGATATATGACAGCCTTTGTGATGACTTAAATTTCCTGTTACGTTTAGGCTACTGACACTGCACAAACTATATTTTTTGTCATAATACGGAATACAGGCACCAGAGTGCGGCTCATAAACACATCGGTATAATGAGGAGTAATTTGTGGATACATTTCTCGCTATGGATAATATAGGAGCTCCTTTCTCGCAAATATGTGTCTTGGGTCAGAGCGCTTATGCAGAAAGTGGACTGATTGTCCGCGCTTTCCGTGGAGCTACCGAAGTGACTGTGAAAGCCTTTCGCTCTTTAAAGGTGTAAGCCTTTCGATGCCAGGCTCCTGAATTATACAGAAAGAACGTGCTCGTCCGGAACCAGAAAAGTCGCAAGCATCATGCCAACGTCGAGATTACCCTTCTACGGGTTAGTGGCGTCCTTGACAAAAAAAGAAAAACCGGGGAGGGACAAGTCAGTTTTAACGACGGGCTGTCGTTCTTATCGTGATCACACATGACGACTTGCGCCAACGTACCGCGCTTTGTCGGGAAGCTGTGATGGTTCATTCTTTAGAAAGGGTATTTATTTTTTCCGCAACGTAACTTACGTCACCAGGGCCCATTTAAAAATATAAAGGTCACAAGTCAGGCAGTGGTACCTAGGTGAAATGAACGCCCGAGAAAGATGGACTTGTAGTCACTTTCTTTTGGAAACGCTGATAACGTTGCAGTTTAAAGCACAATAGAACTTCGTGCACAGTATTTTTACCAAGAGCTTAACAGAAGGCTATTCAGTCGTGATATTATTAAACTTATAACTTTTTAGCAGAGACACTCTCACATGACTTCAAGATATATATAATAAAGTTCTCTGTAATTTCCACCGTGACTTAACCTATAGGTACGTTGCCGTACTTCATGTAATAATCCCAGTCAGCCTACTCACATATACCGCATTCTAATCACATCTACCATGGCCTCGGCTACATCCCAAGAAGCAATTGCCTACCTATTCTCATTGCTAAAGATTCGGTAGGCGTAAGACAGGCCAAAATTCGAATATGAATGCTCTGTATGGAATTAGCATGGAACCTTCAGTGATATAGAACGTATGCATTACACTCGAGTCTGTCCAGAAACGGGCAGTAACATTAATTTACTCTAACTATTCATTTATCATCAGTGTTAATAAACAAAAAGCATGCTGAGCTTCTATCGCTAGGTTTGCGTCGTGAAGTCACCTGACCTTGCACAAGTTCTACAATTCTACGCTCTAATATTCCATCACAAAGAGCTCGGCGCTTGTCATCACGTATAATCTAAAAAGCAGCCTTGCCTTCAGAACGTATAGTCAGCGTCCAAAGCTTTCGCACGCCTGAAGCTGAAAAACTCGCACGCATCGTGGCATTCGGATTTACAGCGTATACTGGTCTAGAGTAAACAAAACCTTTGCATAATTTTACTGGCTGTGAGCGTAGCTGCGTTGAAAATGAACTTATTCGCAGAATCTCGGCCGCGTAAACTTTTGATGCTGACTGTGCCATTGAACACCTGTATTTTCTTTATTCTGCACACATTTTTTAATGAATGGCCTTCCAGCCAACGTCATGCAATGCTTACACCTGGTTAATTTTCAGGACAGCCATCACAGACATGACGTATTAAGTGGAACTGAACTATTATGTAGAACGTCATTATTATCACCAATGAGGTGTAATAAATATGTAAACAAATATAGGATAATAACATTGCCTATGAAATTTTACTCAAATCTCAGGACTACTTCAAAACTTCGCCTGTTCGTCTTGTGTACCTCGCTATGCTTTCTAGGAAACTGAAAGGGCGAAAATCAAGTGTGAAATTGACATGTCCTGTGGCACCATGGCAGAAAAGAGAAGGTTTGGCTTAGTGGGACCATATGAAAGGTTCAGCTGCCATTGTGCTACTCACACACAAAGAACGACACTTTTGTATTTTATTTATAGGCAGTAGACAAAATGATAAATGATGCTCAGTGCACGCTGGCGTGATCATGACAAAACGACTGTACCTATATGGGTCATAAACGATTCTAATAAAGTAACATTTCTGCAAACCGTCACGATCCTTTCTCATGTTTATTCAATTGTTCAAACATGTTAAATTTAGGGTAGGAGAATATTCTCACAGAATTACTAAAGAATTGAACCAGTAATTATGGTGCTGTGACCTGATTCAGCAATAGATTTAGTCAAGAACAGAACAGCAGAATGCTATATGGCAACTTCGGTAATTGTAGCCGAAAACAATGTCTTCTTGCACAACCTTGTGGGCATAATTCGAAAAGGGTGTGGTCTGTGATTGGAGTCGTTCTCTATTTTTACACGACAGGCTACATTAACACCTCCCAGAGTCTTTTCGCATAATTTCCAATACTCCTCTGCGTAAGTTGTGGTAAAAGGGTAAAAGGATATTAAGGCCTTTAGTATTTCTGGAATTTTGTGAAGGTATATGGGAATGGTTCAAATGATAAGAAGCGTGCGCTCCATATTGAGGGTAGAATGTTTATGTTTCGAAGTACTGGTTTGTACTAAGCAAAGAAGCTTGTGCAATAATTCGGACAGCCATCATTTGCACCGAAGATCAGGTATAAGCAAAAATTCTGCTTTGATATATTGCAAATATACTCAGTCAAATAGCTCCAACTGTATTCCTTTGTAAAGATACTACGTCTGGGGCTGCAGCCAACTTTTCTACTTCTGTGTCTTTTAATTGCACACACTGGACGCTAGTTATTTTTGTGGTACGTTTCGAGCCGCACAAGAGTCGCACAAACACGCCTTTCCCAAGACATAGCTGAAAAGGCAAAATATTTCTTAGTAATGTCTTCATAAATATTCACCTTAAGAAAGAAATGAACTTTCAAAACACGTTACCTGGGTTTATCCTCCAAAATACAATATACCTAAAGCGCAAAAGATGTTTGGAAGCACGATCGCATGTTCTCGAAACCAGCCAGCTATTTTTAGGAAGATGTTGGTACAGTAGAAAGAAACCAAACAAGAACCGTAACCAAATGACCTGCATTTCGGAATATGGCGGAAAACCGCCAAACTAAGCAGCGACAAAGTGATAAGAAGAAGCGCGGCGCAGCTGACTTCGAACCTGCGAACTCACGATCGTGGTATCAGTGATCTTGATCTGTGGCCGCTCAACACGCTCGGCTACCATTTCGAAACGCTACAGTTAGCGAAAACTAGGTTTATGTATGTACCACAATAAATTCCGCGACCTTGTTATGAAAACTGCAATTCTGGAACGAGTTCTTTGCCATTTCAAGAGCTGCTGCTGCAACTAGCTGAAAGCTGATTTATTGAAGTTGATAAATCCCCAGGAATACGTTAGTCAATGCAATACGTTCATCGCAAATTGCTTTTTACTGGCCAAAAAAGCCTCCAAAATTTTGGCTTTTCAATAGACTGCCATACTTGAAACTTCGCCCGCAATTTGGAGCGAGTTTTCGGCCGTAAGTAATGGTACCACTTGCATGATATTTCGGGCTAAGCGCCTAGAGCCTATTTCCACGGGAATATTTAAAAAGATGGCTTCTATTATTAGTTATTTGGAAAAAAAACGACGTTCTCCCATAGAAAACGCGTATGTTTTCAGAGGCGCTGTTCGGCGATGTCCCAAATTCCTGGTAATGTATAACAATTTTACACGCCTTTAATTTCAAAATCTGTTTCTTTTAGGTTCATTGTAACTACTGAATGCTACATACTGGGGCCAGATTCAGAAAAACGTTCTCACGCTAAAACTGTTCGCAGAAGCAGGTGTCAGCAAATCGTGGTGCAGCACTTACGATCGAAAAGCTTCGTGAATTCGGCCCCTGGTACTTTGTTTTTTTGTTTTAGATCTTGTCTGGTTTGGGTATCACTTCTTATAATGTTACCTTGAAAAAAGTTTTAATGCGTGTATACATGCTCCCCGCTATAATCCTTCTCGAGCGAATATGGGACTGTGTGATAAATAAATGAAAGGCTGTTCCAGTGAGTGAATCGTTCTGGTTCTGTTTTCAAGAAGGCTTAAATGTGCGTGCGATGAGGCGAAATTTAGTCACGTTGTTAGGCAGGCTAATAACCAAAGTGGGCCAAGCAGCAATAAAACATATACGTACCGCCGCAAATATACACAGGCTTCAAGCGTTGAGTTGTACGAACAATGCTGAAAATGTGTTCCTATAATAAAGTTTTACCGCATGGCCTGCATATTGGTTCTTGGTTCATTAAAGTCATGTTATTCTATTGATGGTCTAGTCGTATGCACGCCGTCATATGCAACAGCTGTCGCCTTGAGTCACCCTTGAATCACCTGTTAACAGTAAGATTGTCGAACTTAGTGTGTCCTAGTGGTTTTTCCCTCATCCCTTTGGTGCGATATCATTTTGTAGTTGGATTCATGACCTATCTCGTTAGCGAATTTATTGTAAGGATAAGACCATCCCGCGTGCAGTCGGGCCTTTTCTCTGTAGCTCTATTATGTCTGACTAGCGGCATTTTCAAGCTTAGTACATTAAATAAAAGAAGCAAATCAATGCAGCACTTACACCATTGAACATTGATTTGAAGAGCACAATTTTTCATGTGCCAAGAAAATGACAATATAAGGGCGTGTAAATGGTGTCATGGCACTCAAAAACCGCTTAGCATTTAACGAAAGTGCATAAATCAGCTGCTGAATATCGTATTTGACCGTTTTTTCCCGAGGCTGTACACAATGCCGCCACACACGTCGCACTGCGGGAGAAGACGAATACTGTCGAAAATGTTAACAACTTCATAGTGAGAATGCTTATTGTAACCTGAAAAAAATTTTTCTGCTGACTTTATTCTAGCGCAGCATGGGCTAGAAAGAAAGCAAGTGCTAAGATCCAAAGACAGAGTTGATAGACTATCACTATCCGCTTTCAAAAGCACGAAGCCAATTTGTCTTGTTTGTGGTAAGGTTGTGACTGTTATTTGACCGACTAGGGGGCTGGGACGGTTTTTTGGCGAGGAAAACAAAAGTAGTAGCCCTGGCATTGTCCGATAAATGACCATACCCTGACAGTTCATGTCATGGCACGGAGAGTGGAGCCACGTGTGCAACTTTCAACAAAAAACGGCTACAGCGCAAAGCTTGTAATGCTCGCCTTCGCGCACTACCGTTAAATGTCGCACGTTTAATAAAAGGAAAAGAAAGATGAAGTAGCACTGTGATTTTTGATCACCTCGGAAGGGGACTACTCCAAGAACGCCGAACGCAGATGACTCTACCTACTGCAAAAATGTTTAGGTGTTTCTGTCGAACGAGACAGTGACGTTGTGTTAATGTATTGAGATGCTGCCCAAAACAAACAGGAAGAAAACAACAAGAGACGAGAAAGAGCGTACACTACCTAATACCACCATTTTGGCACTTGTACTTTATTCACTTAAAGCTGCGGCTTGCGCGAGAGAATATATCGATTTTCCCAACAAGGAATCGACCACCACCCGAAGTTGTCTTCCTGCGTGCTGATCTGCGCCAGTACCCACCCCCGTAAGTGAACCAACCTTTTGTAAAACACTGTCATTTGCTCAAATTATCACCAGTCGCAATAACACAAGATGTTTTTGTG
>NC_051162.1:96796986-96848477 GCF_013339745.2 Dermacentor silvarum
GGTGTTTTCAGATGACTTCGCTGTTTTCTGTGCAATAAAAGGGGGGTTGAAGGCGTGCGAAAGTCAAGGTGAAGTGCAGAGGACAGACCACAGTGCTAACAAGCAATCTTTACTGCGTATAAACGGCAATATACATATAGGAGGAACAATCTGGCCACAAAATATAATAATACCAGTTTTTCTTTTAGGGGCGAAGCTCCTTATAGCGGCACCCGTTCCGTCCCCGTCGTAGTAGTAGTAGTAGTGTGTAACCGGTCTGAGAAAAATGAGAAAAAAATTCCGAAGTTGTGTCCGTAGCGCGGAATCGAACCAGGGACCCCTCGCTTCCGAGCGCGCGGCGTTAGCCCACTACGCCACGAAGCGGACATGGACAAACGCACCACGATGGCTATAAATACCCAACATTAACGAAAGGCCGCGTTTCTAGCGCGTTTCTAACGCGTTCGTGCTAGCGCGTTACGGCCCGTGTAAGAAGCTGGTGTAAGACGCTGTGGCCTCTCCACCTTACCTTCAACGCGTTTCGAACGCGCTGCCCAAAGCGGTGGCAAGTCAAGTTCAAGTCGATGATGATAAGTGGTTCTTGAGGGAAAGGGAAAGGTTGGCGCTATCTTCTGCGAGGAGCGTTTATGAATACGGGGGGTATACTCTCTCAGCAGTCATGTGATGGCGTCGGCAAACGCGGTGCACGTTCCGGCATGTGTAAATGGCTGCGTAAGACGCTGTGGCCGCTCCCCCTTACTAGAGAGTACTGCACGTTTCTAACGCGTTTGTGCTAGCGTCCCCTTAAGCGGGAGATCCGATGATTCCCTCCGGAGCTTCGCCCACTCATCATCATTCACCTCGTGGATCTGCTGTCATTTTTTTTTCCGCTGTTGCATCCCCTTCAACACGCGGTAAGCAGGCCACTTCAGCACATTCCTGTGCATTTCTTCCGACGCTATACCGGAACCTTTCGAAACGCTTCGCTATATCAGGGCTTAGGAGGCCTATACTTTTTTTTTTTTTTTTTTTGTTGCTGCATCCAACCACACATTCCATCACGCTTCGCCTTGCTAAGCCGCTCACTGTTCTTTGGCTGACGTTTGATATCGACCACGGCCCATCTTCGCGCCTTCGCACGAAAGCCTTTGTGCAAACTCCCCTTCTTAGTGCCATTGTTAACTCTGTCGTCTGCGTTATCATTTTTTTCCTGTCATTTTACTGCCTTACCCACACCAATCATCTGCCGACCGCCGCTCAGGTGCTAGCAGAATGCGCTAGCCTGTTTCAGGTTGGCCTGCAGTAATCTATTTCTCCTTCTTTTCCTTTATTTATTGATTTCAATAAAGAGTCATTTATAACTGAACCCCCCCCCCTCCCTCCCTCGAAGCCTCGTCGTGAAAGCGCGCTTCTGCTTAGTTTTATTGCGATAGCAATTATATGGACACTCCAAAGCAGATTTCTGCCGTCGGCGTCGCCGTCGCCGTGAGGTTCCGTATGACGTCAATGGAGATGAAATCGTCGCTGCGCACCGCCGAACGCTGTATGTGCGAGTGAATTAAAGGGCGCGAGGGACGCGCGCTTTCACGGGGAGTGAACGCACGGCGGAGAACAAACGCGCGTTCTGTGCCGTGCTCCCTTAAGGGCTGCAGAAGTAGGCGTCTCTTTTCTCCTTTACAGTCACCATATATGTAGAGCAAACGCGCCTTCTTCTGACACACGAAAGGCCGTGGGGGGGAGGGGGAGGGAAGGGAGGCGACGTTTAGCTGCGGCACCAAGTGCCTATTTATATCAGAGGCTCCGGCAACAGTCACCAACGCCGCACGCATTTTAAAAGAACGCGGGCAAAACGCCGACGGCGTCGACAACAGTTCTGCGTGTTGCCGGTGCTGCTGCATGTCCAAGTTTATACAGCTGATAAAGCTACTATCATTACTCCGTATAGCTCTCTACAAATTTGCTATCGCAATTGATGCTTCGCCTTTCAGGTGAAACTGCGACAACTTTTTTGCTGGAGACGCGAATCCCGAAGGAAATTCACGAAAACAAAAAGCTCTGCTAGACGCGAGGGATAACGTTAGACGCGAGCTACTTGTATTGATCCGCGAAGTTAAAAATGGTAGGACATAAGTCAAATTAGCATATCAGCCAAGTGTGCACGCTTGTCTGTATTTCTTTGTGATTACTCGTGTTGAAAAAGGCGATGGTGCTTATTAGAAGGTGATGGCGACGGCTAGTCCCCCTTTTTTAATAGACCTGGTGGAGGGCGGTTTTGGCGCCAAAATATGGCATCGGGTATTCCTTGGCTCTCGAACGGATGGAAGAATTACCTATACATTTTTGTTTACTTTCGCACATAGTTTTGTAAAATAAGGAGCAAAGGAAATCGGTTAATGCACACACAACGCTGTTGTTACAAAGCAGGCACAACTCCCTGACATCAGAAGGAAGCTCTCTCTTTTTCTCCTAATTCTACTCGAAAAAAAAACAAGTGCATACCGAAGAATAGAGGCCAGACTGCAGTGAACACAGTTCTGCAGTTCACATGTAAACATACAAAATAAATACCCGACAGAAATGTTCGCAAGCGGTTCACAAGTGTATGACGCTCATGAATAAGAATAGGTCCCGTGCCTCGGTCACTCATGGCAAAGAACGCTCACGAGCAAGCGCACAACACCTGCAGGAAAGTGGTAACCGAAGTGATTACGGAAACACGATCATGAGTGAATGTTGAAAGAAAACAAATTACACAAACACAACGTTCTGATGAAAGTTGTAATGCTAATATTTTGCGAGTTTACCATATTTCGAATTTTTTTCAAGAAACTGTACTAATGGGCGTGCCGCGCAGTGTTGCATGTTTTCTTATCGCCAAGGCACCGAAGAATTAACCCAGTGACATTGGCCTCCTATCTGTATTATGCGTATTTACGCATCATGGAGGAAGATAACCTGGAGCGACGACTCGCCTATCTGGCGATGAATTTGGCGCGTTTAATGAATGTCTGGGCGCCACACTGAGCCTAGCCTTCTACAGTGCTTTCTTCCTCCGTTTTTTTTTTCTCGCCTTTGTAAGGTGTCCTTTGCCTTTTCGCCAGCCCTCGTCGCTAAACCTTGCAAACCTAATCGTGGACAGCGCAGGAAATTAAAACGATGAGAGCGCGGGAAGTAGATATTATGCCAATGGGTTCGTAAGTCTCTGCCGACATTTAGCGAAACCCCTCGGTCACTGTGTGAAACATGTGTCATATAGGAGTGTGTTCTGTCGATGTCTTTAACTAACACAAAATGTGACGGAGGTCCATTTACGTGCTGAGAGCTTACTCTGGTGTAGGAGCTAGGGGGCGGAGAGAAAGAGAGAAGGCAGGTATGTTAACCAGAAATGCGTCTGGTTGGCCACCCTACTCTGGGGGACGGGAAAGGGGGAATAGAAAGATGAGATAGAGAGAGGAGGGCGGGGGGGGGGGGAAGGACACGGTTACCTCACGCCCGCACACGGAGGACCTGAGCAAGTCAACGGCGTTCACATAGGCCAGTCGCCCTCCAGAAAGACAAAAGTGCCTTCACAGCTTTGTGGGCCCACGAGCGATGGGGACGGTCTCCAAGTAGCACCTGCACGGACAAGGGCCGATCGGCCAGTCGTCGCAATGCGTTCGATAATGTTTGTCGTTTCGACTGAAATCGATCGCAGTGACACAATAAATGTTCGATGTTCTCTTCGCCCCCACAGACGTCGCACGCAGCACTTTCGGTCATTCCTTTCAAAGCAGGGTACGCCTTCGTGAAAGCCACTCCCAACCACAGCCGGCATAGAAGCGATGCCTCACGTCGGTGAAGCCCAGATGGAGGTCGGGGTTGGAGCGAAGGGTTCAGTTCGTGTAGCCTGGTGCGCCTTATATTTGGGGTGTTCCACTCTGTTAAAGACAGCTTGCGTGCCAAGTGAGGAAGCTGCCTTGCAGCGTCTGTCCTGGAAAGAGGAATGGGAATGCTGTGCTGTTCTTGATGCGATTCTCGGGCAGCCTTGTCTTCGTGATCATTTCCACTGATCCCGGAATGGCCAGGTAGTCACTGGAAAATAATTTCGTTGCCTTTCTGCATGACGTTGTGGTGATGTTTGACAATTTCGTACGTTAGCTGTGCGTGAGCTCGACGTCGGAGAACTGACAGCATACTGTGCAAAGCCGGTCTCGAGTCGGAAAACACAGCCCATGTACCAGGACTCTCTACGTCAATAAATTGAAGTGCACTGCGCAGAGTCGCGAGTTCTGCACTCGTAGACGTCGTGACATGTGACGTCTTGAATCGCAGTGTTACTCCTCTGGTCGGTATAAACACAGCACCGCTAGAACTGGTCAGTGGAGTCAATCCATCTATACGACACGTCTATACTCTCGTGTACGCGCACGAGTACGCTGCACGGGCGGTGCAGGACAAATGCTAAATTGTGACGTCATCTATGCATGCTGTTCTGCGAAACTAGAGTCGTTAGCACATTAGTCGACTGGCTTTTCAAATCTGCTCCGGCGGCTGTCTGACTTCGGAGAATGATGTTGCCGTCCCTAAGTTGTCTTCTGCATTATGGGCCAAGATCCTTTTTTTTTTTTTCGAGTAATTTTGGTGTTGCAAAAAAACGTAAGCTTCGATGCCAGGGCACGTTTAAGCGTTAACTTTGTGTGTAACCAAAAGCCAAAGTGTGATCAATCCGCAAAGCCGAACGCGTCTGCGCTAAACTTAATACCTCCGTCAGCGAAGTGAATCACGAAATGAAATTGTCCTGACTTTCCTCTTCGTATAAAGTTGAGTAGACTAGCGCGATTCCCACACTGTCTGTTCAGAGATTTGAACTGCATTTTGCTTTTCCGGCATCATAAGCCCTTGTGATATCTTGCGCACGCAGAAGGCGGTGCGTACGTATTTCGGTTGACACTGAATGGAACGGAGGTTTTGAAAGCTGTTCGCCAGAGATTGCGTCAGTTAAGGAAGCGCTTCACAATTATTCGGATACTGCGAGAAGTTTAATTGGGATTCCTACACTTCTATATGTCCACATAACAACCACGAAGCAGTCGAGTCCTACTGCGTAAAGGGGCTGGCAAAGATTAGTGAGCACAGTCTGAATCTCTTTCCACAGAGGTTTTAGCTATGAGTGGAACATTTTTTGCATATATTTCGGACTAACGTAAATAGAAGGGCGTTCCACAAACTCCCACTTAAAATCGCATATGCTTGGGCATGTTCTTAATCCCTAGTAACAACTTTTTTAGCGCACAAAGAAAAAAAACAGCACTGAAAATTACGACGCGGACACAGCGCTAACTTCCAACGTTTGGTTTATTTTTCCAAGCTGAACATGTATATATAGAAAACGGATAGCAGCACACACAGGCGCATTTGTACAAGTTTTGTACTTTAAAACAGCAAAGATGCATGTGTGTCGAGAGTCAAGAAGAAATGAAGATAGTGATATACTGGCTGCAAGATTAAAAGGCCAATCTGTCTCGCCATCCCCGTCGAGCCACTCTCTGCGCCTTGTTTAGAAAATCAGATTCCTCTTTTTTGGGAGAGTTCGATTGAAGGTGCAGTAACACACGTGTCATCCAAATTAGCAATATTCGCCGCTTCAATTATTTCACGAATTGTTTGCGTCGGACTTCTTCCTACCACACTGCACTGCGTGAATTTGGGATCACACCCGTTTGAGTGGATTGCTACGCACATTGGTATTGCTGGAAATGAAAAAACAGCTGCTCTTGCATACGCAGCACTCTATCATCCCCCTAAAGTCAAGGCCCCAAAGAGTAATTAAGTGTAAAAACCTGGCATTCGTAATCACTTTGGGTCACTTTGGGTTCCATCACATATACCCTGCGTAACCAAGAGATTTCGTAGAGAGGAAGCTTCACTTCTATATCGAATAAGGACATGATCTGCTCTTACATCAGCGTGATTATTTATGACGAGCCGTATCAATTCTCCGAACTGTACGGCATGCGATGAGACAGGAGACATTGAACACTTTCTGCGGTCGTGCCTGAAATGCCGAGATGAGAGGAACGCTCTTCTGGAGAACCTGCAAAAAAAAAAAAAAAAAAGCACCCTTCTACATGCTTGCCTGCACGACCTTGTTTTACCAGAGGAATCATTTATAACCCGCAAAGAAGCTTCAGGTCTTCTTTGCACATTATGAATAGAGACTGTTTTCATGGAAATGTGGCGAAACACCGCAGTGATACTGTAAGAAGGCGGTACAATTGCCGGTCTTGATGGCCAAGCTAAACCCACCTGTTGCTACAACCCACCAGCACTACCACCACCAGAGTTAGATACAAACCTACATTAGATAGATAGATAGATAGATAGATAGATAGATAGATAGATAGATAGATAGATAGATAGATAGATAGATAGATAGATAGATAGATAGATAGATAGATAGATAGATAGATAGATAGATAGATAGATAGATAGATAGATAGATAGATAGATAGATAGATAGATAGATAGATAGATAGATAGATAGATAGATAGATAGATAGATAGATAGATAGATAGATAGATAGATAGATAGATAGATAGATAGATAGATAGATAGATAGATTAGATAGGATAGATAGATAGATAGATAGATAGATAGATAGATAGATAGCCCCCCGAAAGTGCATGAACTACCCAAAAGAATGTCTAGGCATTAAAATTGCGTAAATATATCAAAATTTTGTGCGCAATGAAGGGTATATTTTATGTTTTGTTATTTTAAATGCTACAACCTTTATAGAAATGGGTTCCTTAGATGTCGCGCAACGCCTTCACGAGTGCACAAAACTTGAGTCACCCCGATGGGTATTGCAAGAAACATTGCTGCTTTGAGATAGACGACCATTCCCTCTAAAGAATATACTTGTTCCATGGCCAACAGCGGCCTTCCACAAAAGATCACTTCTTGCTTTGACCAAGTTTATTGAGACACAAACATTTTGGGGAAACATTAAATTTCAGTTTATCCTAATAAGCTAAATGAGTGATATAAATGTTGTTCTGTGTTCAAAATTGATTCATGCGGTGATGATGTATTTAACGCTATGTGTAATTACTTCTGTTCCGTGTTTTGGCCATTCCAAATATTTGACTTTATATATGCACATGCATACTGAACTCATATGCAAATATTCAGGTCTGTTAAGCTGTACGGTGTTTATACACCTTTATATATGCATATATATATATATATATATATATATATATATGTGTGTGTGTGTGTGTGTGTGTGTGTGTGTGTGTGTGTGTGTGTGTGTGTGTGTGTGTGTGTGTGTGCGTGCGTGCGTGTGTGCGCGTGCGTGCGTGCGTGCGTGCGTATATTGAACACATACACAAAATTTGTGATTCATGAACTGTTCCACTATAGTGTATGTACATGTGGTGTTCTACTGAGCGCCACATTTTCTGCTATAATTCACTCTTCTTGCTCATGCTTGTTTCCTTCGCCAAGTGACAAGGAGTAGCCGCTGCCGCCATAACTGCGCCAACCTCTCCCTATAATCATTTCAATGAAAAATAAAAGGCAGAAGTCAGAAAATGAAAAAAAACGCGCCCCCGCACAATTATGCGTTAATGTCAAATGACCCATTGAGCGAAATGCAGCTCCACTGACGTGAAACCTGGGGAGGTGCGAAGCATGCAGTGATGCACCGCTAATGGTCTCATACTGCCTTAAGCAATGGCTCATAACACCGTCAACGCGGCCTCTCCATTACGACGACAGAATACAAGTGAAATTCTACGCTGGAATGATGAGCGGCAACGCAGCCAGCTGTGGAAGACGACGACGAACGCGGGATGAGTGGCACGAGCGCGTGCCGAGCACGAGCACGAACCGCTTGCTTCAACGCAGCCAGCTGTGGAAGACGACCACGTTGACGAACGCGCGAGCAGTGGCAGGAGCGCGTGCCAAGCGCGAGCACGAGCCGTTTGCTTACCGTGACTACGACGACGACGACAGGAGACGCCGACATCCCGAGCGCATAAGGTGCTTCGCACCTAAAAAAAACGAGGCCTTCTCCGTAGCAAGGTATTTATATCCAAGCTCCCGAGCTGCACTCGATGGCTAGGCTTGGTGGTTACATGCTGTACATGATGCATCAGGTAATACCGGCACTTCGGCGGACTGCTGAGGAAGGACGCGTAATTATGCAAGCCTTTAAGGCTCCAGAGGCGAAGGCGTAAATAACTAAACGCTGGCTCATACGAGCGTGCCGGAGAGGGAATGATTGGCGGATTGCAGGTGAGACGAGCCTCGGAGCGCAGAAGACGCCGAAGAGAAACGACGCAGACGGATGCAAGCCTGCAACTCGGGACAGGCCAAGAAAACGAACAAACATGCAATCAAACAACAGCAAACAAACGCTGGCACACAGTAGAGTGCTACAAGCAGATCGCGCGTGGTGGCTCACAATAGTCCGCCCGGCGACAGGGACACCGAGGCGTGCTAATCATGCGAGCAGGACTGTTAGTGCGAGCAGGACCGCTCGCAGACTGCTGGAGAAGCAACACCCACGCTTCACGGTTCGAACCCACGCTTCACGGTTCGAACAACAGGGTGTAACTAAATGACGAATACAAAGTACGGAAGAATG
The DNA here is from genome assembly GCF_013339745.2 of Dermacentor silvarum. Classification (NCBI taxonomy): domain Eukaryota; kingdom Metazoa; phylum Arthropoda; class Arachnida; order Ixodida; family Ixodidae; genus Dermacentor; species Dermacentor silvarum. The sequence continues at coordinate 96,805,599 of NC_051162.1, forward strand.
AAACAGCTCATATACCTGAATTTTTCGCATTCGTCGGTTCGCGCTGTTAAACGCTTACCGCCTTCCCTGTCAGTATCGTCAAGCCTGTCGCTGTTGTTGCTAAAAATGTTCGCGACTGAGCGGTAGGCAGACTCCGTTTGCGTCAGTGCTATTTATTAGCTCAATTTGGGGCCGCATACACGTCTCACAAGTGGTTGTTCTTTTAAGATGTCGGTTAAGCACACACGGCTTCACTACCCGTCGGCTTCAAGCTAACAGTTACATGTGCTGCTAATTGAATAAGTAAAAAACCTTCAACAGTGAATATATTTATTGGTGATAAGAATATTCTCAATTGCGATTTAAAATAACAGTGATAAGCCTTCTCTTTTTAGTTTTTCATACGTTTTGGTGAAGGTTCTACCAGTTAACAGTACATGCTGCGCATTCCTGGAAGGACCTGCTAGGACTCACAGTATCAAAATATAAAATATAAATAAAACTTGGGTTGCTGCATACTGCGATTTCTCACTTCACTCCACATTTGTAGATATTTTCCATAAATGCACTTAAAAAAGCGGATCGACGCTATCTGTCGCAGGCGATTAAAGTAAATTTCCGGACTAATAAACAAAGTAAAAAATTACTCCATCTCCCGCTAAAGGGAACCATGTGTGGATGCGAAGCAGCGGGGAGATAGTTAGCTTGAGCGGGAGATAGTATCGCGGCAGCGGACCGAGGGCTCATCGCGGCGCTGCACAGGAGAGAATGAGGCGCGCGCGCTCCGTCATTTTCATACCGCGGAGATACCGTGGCGCCCCCAGCGGAGTATGCAGCTGTCGCACCGCCTGTCGAGCGCGCCGCTCCGGATTCCTAGAGGAGAGAAAGTGGGGGGGGGCGTGGGAGAGGAGGAGGGGGACGGGACGCGCATGCGCTGTGGGGGTGTGGCACGCGGGCGCCGCTCCGTAGCGGATTCCTAGAGAGAAAGCGGGGGAGCGTAGGAGAGGAGAGAGAGGAGGAGGGGACGCGCATGCGCTGGGAGGGTGTGGGACGCGGGACAACAGACAGAGCCGCCGGCAAGAAATGCTTCGCATTTAAAAACAGCTGACCTATTATGTAATAGATACATAGAGCAGGTGTACCTGTACTACTTTCGAGCTTTTCATGGTGGCTACGTGGCTGATTGAGACACTTTCCGTGCAAACCCTGTCCGTCGCAGCCAAAGAAGGTGGCACCTGCGTCCGCCAATCTGCTCACTGCAGTATCTTTTGTACCGCTGCTTCCTTCTTGTTTGAAAAAAATAATAACTCTTGAAAATTAAATGGAAATCATCACTGCTGCTGCGCTAAATATAAGTATTTTATGGTCATCTTCATCATCAGCCTATATTTACGTCCACTGCACGACGAAGGCCTCTCCCTGCGATCTCCAATTACCCCTGTCTTGCGCTAGCTGATTCTAACTTGCGCCTGCAAATTTCCTAACTTCATCACCCCACCTAGTTTTCTGGCGTCCTCGACTGCGCTTCCCTTCTCTTGGTAACCATTCTGTAACTCTAATGGCCCACCGGTTATCCATCCTATGCATTACATGGCCTGCCTAGCTTCATTTTTTTCCGCTTAATGTCAGCTAGAATATCGGCTATCCCCGTTTGTTCTCTGATCAACACCGCTCTCTTCCTGTCTCTTAAGGTTAGGCCTAACATTTTTCGTTCCATCGCTCTATGTGCGGTCCTTAACTTGGTGGTTAACAGAATGCAGAGGCTCCTTCTATAACTAGCGATAAAGTTAGAAGGGTGCTCCAAGACATGACCAGGGGAAATGGTGCTGGATAAGATGGAATAACATTTGATTTAATCAAAGATGGAGGACATATGATGCTTGAAAAGCTTGCGGCCCTTTATACGCAATGCCTCCCGACTTCAAGTGCACCAGAGAGCTGGAAGAACGCCAACATTATACTCATCCATAAGAAGGGAGACGTTAAAGTACCAAACAATTATAGACCCATTAGCTTGCTTTCAGTATTGTATGAAATATTCACCAACATAATTTCCAATAGAATCAGGGCAACACTTCCGCCAACAAAGAGAACAGGTTGGCTTCAGGAAGGGATATTCTGCGATGGATCATATCCATGTCATCAATCAGGTAATCGGGAAATTTGCGGAGTACAATCAACCTTTCTATATGGCTTTCATAGATTATGAAAATGCATTTGATTCAGTAGAGATGCCAGGAGTCATAAAGTCATTGCGTAATCAAGGAGTACAGGAGGCATACGTGAATATATTGGCAAATATCGACAAGGCTTGCACAGCAACCTTGGTTCTCCACAACAAAAGTAGAAAGTTACCTATCAAAAAAGGGGTCAGGCAAGAAGACACAATCTCTCCAATGCTATTCACTGCATGCTTAGAAGAAGTATTCAAGATCTTAGACTTGGAAGGCTTAGGAGTGAGGATCAACGGCAAATATCTCAGTAACCTTTGGTTTGCAGATGACGTTGTCCTATTCAGCAACAACGGGGATGAATTACAACAAATGGTTGAGGACCTTAACCGAGAAAGTGTAAGAGTGGGGTTGAAGAATAATATGCACAAGACAAAGATATTGTTCAAAAGCCTGGCAAGGGAACAAGAATTTAGGATCGCCAGTCAGCCTCTAGAGTCTATAAAGGAGTACGTCTATATCTAGATCAATTACTCACAGGGGACCGTGATGATGACAAGGAAGTTTACAGAAGAATAAAATTGTGTTGAAATGCACGCGGCAGGCATTGCCAAATCCTGACTGAGGGCTTGCCACTGTAGTTGAAAAGAAAATTGTACAATCATTACATTCTACCGGTGCTAACATATGGTGTCTCTTCTACACATAAGATCATATTTTGAGACTATATTCCCGCGTATGCAACAGCTGCATGTCGAACATGCTTCCACAACTTGCCCAACAGAAAACTGGCAGCTTTCTTCGAAACGCATACTCATGCAAACCGACTGATGCTTCTGACTCGGTATAATGGCTCAAAAATGACATGCCGTATACTCACTTCATGAAGGGACATCCAAGTCAATTGAATCGGAGAGCTTCGACTTGAAAAACTGAAGAAAGTCCATTTGCAGCCAAGTGCAGGTCATGACGAGGCATTAATATACGTTTTTCCTGTAATATCGCTTTTCTTTCCTTTCCGAAACTCCTGCAACAATAAAGCATTCACATGACGGCTGCCGCAAGTTGTCTTCTGATCGTGGAACTTATCCTGCGTTATATTCAGTAAGAAACGATTTGCAGCGCGACAGTTTAGATCTTCACAAAGAAAAAATTCGTCCAAAAAACAAAGAAAGGAAGTTCAACATTTCGAGTCATCGCTGAGTTCATTCGAGCTAACAAACTATGATGAACAAAGTTCCGATTCGCTCGCCGAGAACGAGCATCCGAAGTGACGAGAAATCGTTTGGTGCGGGAACTGGGGATCGCTGCCGGGAGCAGATTTGGGAGAGCGAGCGCCCTATTCCCTTTCCTTCCCCACCACACGCACTCTTTCCTAGCCAGTTATACTAAACCGGCTTGAGAGCGCGTCTCACGCACTCCCGTCGAAACCACGATGGTCTCGCCATCTGTCGCGGCAACGGCGTCCTACATCACGGACTAAAAAAAAAAGGATGTGTCTCGGTGACCAGCGCCGCGGCGTCTTTCCTTCCATCTTATCGCTATTTTCATGTCTGAAGAAAGGAGCTAGTACCGTGAATGCACGCTTAAACCAATTATTGGATGATGTCTGTCGTTTGAAGGGCTACATATAACGCTCATGTGTTCTTTTGTATCAAGTTTACTCTCTCGCTCTTGTCGAGTGAAGCAGTCACCGCGATTCTTTTCTTTTCCCCATATAGTAAAGAGCTTTAAATTACTCTTGACCAGCTCAATTTGCTTTCCATAGATGTCGCGGTACCTGAGCGCTTTTTGTGCGGCCACTGAATTACGCTCCTGTTTTAAGAGCCCATAAGTGCTTTAAGTTATTTAATTATTTCTGCCGAGCTATCTTTAGCGCTATGATATGCGCCGACACATTTGAGACACACGTTGCTATAAATAACGGTGATAGTTGTGCGCTAACCCTAAACATGGATAAATATTTTTGATGGTCTAAGCAGTGCTTTATCTTTGTGATGTTTTTAAGACTGTGCGCTGGTAGGAATTAGATTCTTGTACGCGTCATTTCAATTTTCTTTTTTTTTTTGCTCTTGTTCATTATTATTATTATTATTATTATTATTATTATTATTATTATTATTATTATTATTATTTTCACTATGAAACACAGTGCGCACAACGCAGGCATTTGAAGTGATCTTTATGTAACAACCACTTCCCGTAGGCAGCCTCCGACGTTGTGATGGTACAATGTGTTGACAGCCGCATCTCGATCGATTAAGGAGTGCCAATTTCCTTCTCGTGATCAGGGACCCCTGTGAGTAATTGACCTAGATAAACGTACTCCTTTACAGACTCTAGAGGCTGACAGGCGGTGCTGAATTCTTGTTCCCTTGCCAGGCTATTGAACATTATATTTGTCTTCTGCATTTTAATCTTCAACCCCACTCGTATACTGTCTCGGGCATCATACGAGGTGCTTATACTTGTTATTTTTATTTGAATGTGATTATCATTCTTTGCCTTCGTCCTGCAGTGGGCATAAATAAAGGCTGATGATGACGATGACGATGATGATCATTTGTTGCCTACCTCAGGCGTTTTGAGCCTGCCTGCCAATCTGTCTATCTATCTATCTATCTATCTATCTATTTATCTATCTATCTATCTATCCATCTATCTATCTATCCGCTGACGCGGACCCAGTGGTCCAAGTTGTCTAGCGGTTTCGGCCACTATCTACACGCTCGTGGCCGTATAGTCCCATCGCGGTCATTTCATCGTCGTCATTGAAGCTTAGTCATCTGACTCTGGTCTGGCAGTCGTCTTCACGCCTTCTAGGCCGATCCAATGGTCCAAGTTGTCTGATAGCTTGGGCCTCTAGGTATGCGCTCGTGGCCATGACACTGTTGTGGTCGTTGCGTTCTCGTCATCCAAGGTTTCTATTTCTTGCGCTGTTTAACAAATTGGCATCTTCACACACGAACAAGCCCGGCTAACAACCATCATATAACTTTGTAACGCGGAAACAAAGTACGAGACTGAAGAAAAACGACATACAAAAGCGCTAACTTTGAAATGAAGGTTTATTTCCGATAATATTTATACACGATAGCATGTCCTGTGGGCTGCGCCTCTGCTGGTCCCCCTTTCACCCAAGAGGAAATGATGACGCTTATTAAGGCCCAGGATCACACCTCTCAAATCCTGGCAGTCCAGGGGGCCCGCGAGATCAAACCTGACCATCAGGTCAGGTTTGACCTGATGGTCCCCGAGTGGGCCTAGCCAGGTGACGTCGAGTTTACTTGCGTCTATTGTGGACCAAATAAAGTTCACTCACTCACTCACTCACTCACTCACTCACTCACACGATAACTCATGCGCATGAGCCATATGGCAATGGCAGAAAGGGACCCAACACAACCAGCAAATGACCATTGCACGTTATGAAGAAGAAAAAATGACAAAGTTCAAGCAAGATGCCAGAATGTGTTTGTTGCCACAATCTACAAATATGTTATTAGCTTTCGTTGGAAGTTAGCGCTTGTGTATATGTCATGTCCCTTCTGCCTCAGGCTTTGTTTCCGCGCTACGAAGACATCATCGAACACAAGTAACTCCATCGCTAACCCTGATAATTACCCATCGTGTTTTCTTTCACGGAAGGTGTGTGAGTGGCGTTTGGAAACTACGTCGCCGAAAGAAATCTTCCGCTTTCTCGTCTTGTTACTTTTCTTTGGTTATCCCACTTTTCGCCTTCGTGCGTTTAAAGCGAGCCGGGCAGCCTTGGTTGTGTGCGTTCTAATCAGTGCAGTCTTAGGCAAACGCAACTTGGCAAGATGGCACATCTCCGGTCCGGGATGGAATTGTCCAGGTTTCTAACATAATAAACAGGGCGATCGAGAGTCGTGCTTATGAGAAAAAACAAGGCCCGCGTCTTGTGGAAATAAAGATCAATTCGCGACGAGCGAACACTCCTCTTTCTCAGGTCTTGGCACTAATCTACTCATGTTCCTGGATGTCAGAACAATGAGCTCTGCGCGGTGGCGATATACGTTGCTGAACAAAGCATTCATTATCGACGCTGGCAGTAGAAACGCCGCCTTGAAGTATCGCCTCATGAAATATCAAGAAAAGAATAGACACACTCGTAATCCGGCGAGGGGCCATGTTATGCGAGGATTTTCTTCGCCCGTTTCTCATATACTTCATATCATTCATCCAGCTGTACGGTCCATGTCAGTGCAGCCGGGCACGGCTTTGTGCGAACTAATGACAACGCGGTAATTAAAAAAATGAAAATAAGTGCGACACATTCCGGGTCCAGGATTATTTCCACGCTGCCTTTTTGCTGCTATTTTGCTTTTCCAGCACATAAGACTATTGGAGTACCTGCAAAAAAAGCAAAAAAAAATAGTTTTTCTGATTATGTGACACCATATTTATTACACCTACAGGCACACTTCCGAAGAAAGAGTTAGAAGGAAGTCATTTCGCCACATCTCTAGAGACACCAGGGCAGACGAAGAAAAAGGAAAATAAGATTGCCACTTACGACAAAAATTTAATACATTCAGTGCGTGGGCCGCACTAACTCCCAAGCTGAGGCGCCCCGTTTTTAAGACAGAACTCACCCACTAAATTACCAGACGTATGTCTGGAAGTGCGAGTCATTGAAAGAAGTCCGAATACGTATTTCATCTTTTTACTTACTGGCTTTTTTTCTTCTATAAGATGATTGCTTGTCTGTTTCATAGTTGATATTGTTATCAGTGGTTGCTGACACTCCTCGTGAATCTCCTTTGCCCCCTCCCTCCCCCCCTCCCTCCCCCCCCCCCCCCCCTAAGAAAGCAATATCTTACAGTAATCCTTGCGCATGTGCTTTTCACTTTTCCCCAAAAAAGGTTCACAGCGACTTTAAATTATTACTTAAAAGCAGGAACTTGGTGTCTTCGTGTCGCTTCTGTTTGTCTCCTGCGTATCATCACAATTTTTCACCCAGTTTCCGCATCGACTGGCCATGCTATCCACGATTCAACAAGTCATGGCTTTAATTGAGCGGGTGTAAATGCAGCTATCTCACACATGCAAGGACCACCATTCAAAGTTCATGATAGGATACGTGAAGCTATTTCATGGCGTTACGAATTAATTTCTTCCTTGAGTCTATCGCCTGCAGTTTATCGAATGGTCCAGTGCTTCTGCACAGGGTATCTTCCCGAAGTCCCTACTGCCATAGAACATTTCCGCGAACGAAACAATCGCTTTCTTACAGGCGGCATATTGCATCATATGGGCTATTTCTATCTAGTTCACGCTGTATGAAGATCACAGTGTTGTTCACTTAATACCAATATCGTTTTTTTTTGTGCAATGCGTCCTACTGTGTGGCGCTGTGGTGAATTCACCGACACACTCTGTTAAACGGTAACAATCCGTCCTGTAAATACGCATAATGACACTTGTAAGTAAACTACACTGCCCACGTGCACATTCAGGGTCTGTAAGCATTGAGCTGAGCTGGTATTAGAGAGCTTTAGAATTAGGGACCCAAGACTCTGGGACCCCAAGCCGCGTTGGGTTTGGAGGAGCAGCGTTTGGTCGAGTGCTCGGGACGCCGCAGTGGGCAGAGTGAGAAGGGGCTTGAAAGCAAAAGAGAAGAAGCGTTTTCTTAGAAGCGAAAACTAACAGAACGCACTTTTTAGCAAAAGCGGCAAGCAATAAATTGTTATAAACGTAATCACTGTGTTAGTCGGACGGATCTCTTGGCTATCTCGCGATTTCTCGTCTCCCACGAGGGCGGCCCCGGACGGCTTGGGGGACGCACACTAGTTTTCGATTTTTGAGTCTTGGGCCAACGCGAACGTAAGAACCCAAGACTGGCTTGTGTTGTGCGCATGCGCACTTGAGGCCCGCAATATTCCTGGGTCCTCAAGTTGCTTACGTCGCCAATTCTAAAACTCTCTATTCTTGCCAGAAGGTTTAACGAACGCCACCCTTTCAAGGCAGCGTTTCCCTCATAAAATGTTGCCCTTGCGCCGGTCCTATGGCAGAAATCGCCCTTCCGGTAGTGTTTCAACAGACCAGGATTAAAACTTATAACACACCTTATTTAGAGACGTAAGGGCCCGTCGACCACTGCTTTAAGGCCATGACAAGTGACGCCGTAGAGGAATGTAGAGCTCACGCTGTTTATTAACGGTACTTTCGACACGCATTTTCATGTGTTGATCTATTGCACGGCGGTGAGTTTAACAATAGCACTGCAGGCAGCTCAGAAAAGAGACAAGACAATGATGTCTTTTCTGTCCTTTTCGTCCCCTCTATTCAGTTATGCTGCTCGCCTTAGCCATTATATATATAAACTACAGGATCGGAGCTTCTGCACATCTGTATTACTGTGCCAAAAAAGTCCGGCACAGTTTTACAACGCTTTTGATTTCTTGGAATAGATAATGAATCAGCCTAGCTTCCACGTGGTGCGGTTTTGCATTTGCCTAGAAGCGTAAGATAAGAGCAGAAAAAATAAGCCTAGCTTAAAGCTCAGTTGTGCATGTTGCCTTCTTTTGCTGTTGTAAAAGATATTATTTCTCTTAAACGGGCTATTTTTGCCGCGAACGAGAGTGGGGGGCTTTTCGTGCGGGCGTACTTACCTGCGCCCACTTTGGCTTTTCAGCTTTCCCTTCTATGTTCAGAGCAGGTAGGCTGAGAAATAAAGCATGCGTGCACGAGTACGTGGGTGTCAACGTTCGTGCGTGTCAATCTGTTCCTGGCTCTTGAGTCTAGCATGTAAGGCGAGTCTCGCTGTTAAACTTTGAGCTAAATAATAAGGCCCGTTCAAGGCTCTCACTTTTACCCGATGCTTTGCGACACCCGAACGATCGGTCACGGTCTGTTGAGATGATGCTAAAGCTTTGATATCACACTGTCTTACCTTTTATTCTCTTTTACAGCGTAAGCTGTTATGTGCTCATTCCAATAGCCGTTTCGGGTCGCGATGATATCGCCGCCGCCGCCGCCGCCCGGTAGCCGCTATCGCCTGCGAAAAAAAAGTACCCGCTCTCCGCCGGGATCGAACCCAGGCCCGCTGCGTGGGAGGCGGATACTCTACCACTGAGCCACGCAAGCTTTTTTTTTCTTTATAGCCACATTGAACAGCACAATTACACAAAAACATACACTCGAGGGAACAGACTCCCGGAACTGGCTTTGCGCTATCCCGTTAATATTCGGGCATGTTTGACAATGCTTCAACTCTTGGGAGCCATTCAGGCTCTGGGGTTTGAAACTGGTACACAGTAATAATTCTATTAATGCTTTCCTTGAAATATAGCCGTATCGGTTTCGCGTCTATGTCAGCGTTCCGCACTGCCATCCTAGATCGCCAAATGCTGTGGAGGCCCAAGAGCATAATGAGGTCCAATGGAATACCACCCTCATGTTCAACTGGCAAAAATCGTATACCGAATGAGTCCACAGGTATAGTTCTTTCTTGAGAGTACGTTGTAAAATGTCCCAGAAGAAAAATGCTTCCCTACAGTCTATGAATACATGCTCGATCGTTTCTGTCTTCCGACAAATGAAACAGTGAGTCCCCCAAGGTACAAAAAATCCCTTTTCTTCCAAATAAGTCTTCACATCTAATGTATTTGTATGCTATTTGAAGAAAAATGTTTTAACTCCTCCTGGTGCACTCATGCTTTTCACTTGTTTAAGAACGTTTGCCCAAGGTCCGGCACAATATTGTGATCTATACAGAGGAACTGCTGAAGTCGACGTAGACGCATTTAAAAATAAATTTCTCACTCTAATGCCGCGAGTAAGTGATGAGACGAAAGAAAATTTGGAAATGCCGATCTCACTGGAAGAGGTTAGGAAAGCTATTAATAATCTCAATTCTGGGAAATCCCCGGGCCCAGATGGGCTTACAGTATCATTGTATAAGGTTCTAAGGGAAAAAGTAGCTGTAGTCTGAGCCACGCAAGCGCGGTGGTCTTCCAGGCACAATTACAAGAGTATTGCTGCCCTGTATACGAATCGGATGCTGGAGCATTTCGGCAGTAAATTCGTGTTTCAGTTTCAAGATCACTGACCTTGATGAGGTTTGGGCTCCCTTGAATTTCCCGGTCAGCCACGTCTCCCTGCTCACTTCCGCAACTTTTCCAAACCGTTCCAGTGCTTTTCGTATTGCATCACCGCTGATATGGTAACGAAGCCAATGAAGCTTGACTCTCAGCTGACTGTCGTTGGGATCGATGAGAAGGCATCTTTTACCGTTAATCCGCAGTTCCTTTGCTTCTACGAGCAGTTGCTTCGCGGCCATTGAATGTGTCGTCAATGCCCAGACATGATTCATCTGGTAGGCACCTATCGACACCACATCCTTGACTACTTGTCGCTCACATTCTTCCTCGAAGTCGTTGATTCGATATGGCCTCGCAGACACATCACAATGCAGAAAAACAGTGTTCAATGACTTAATTCCAGTTGGCAGTTGCAGCAGAATAACCTTGTAGTCTTCAGCAGAAACAGTAGAACCGAGAGCGGGAAAGGCGCTAGCCATCGGCGATGGAACGCGTCGGCTTGCACGCGCGACGGCGTCCCAAGCAGGCCGCGTCGGGCACGTTGCAATAGGAGTGAATGTGACAGCCGTAGTTGCATTGTCGGCCGCTTGGCTGGGCCGAACGGCGCTAGCTATCGGCGATGGAACGCGTCGGCTTGCACGCGCGACGGCGTCCCAAGCGCGTTCCTGACGCATTCACTCAAATTACTAGGTAGTACTGTCGAAACGCTCGTCTAGCTTACGCTGTGACTATGCTGCGTGTGCCGCGCAGGCCTGGCATTTTTGTATTTCTCTTTTCACGGGAAACTCAACACAGGTCCTTTGGTTTTGATCGTCACGCGGATCTTGAATCCCTTAAAAGGCATTGTTGTAAGAGACATACGTGCTACCCGCCGTGGTTGCTTAGTGGCTATGGGGTTAGGCGGCTAAGCACGAGGTCGCGGGATCGAATCCCGTCCACAGCGGCCGCATTTCGATGGGGGCGAAATGCGAAAACACCCATGTACTTAGATTTAGGTGCACGTTAAAGAACCTCAGGTGATCCAAATTTCCGGAGTCCGCCACTACGGCGTGCCCCATAATCAGATCGTGGTTTTGGCACGTAAAAATCCATAATTTAATTTTTTAGACATACGTGCTTCCTCTCTCTTAATATTGTACGCGTCGAGGAAGGTTTGGCTGCGTTTCGAAACGAGATGCATTGATTTCCGCTGCGCTCTTCCTTTCATCACTACAGCAGGCCTCGGGCCATGGTGGTCGTCGGAGGGGGGAAATGTTGAGACATTAAAGCTTGATTGATCATTCGTTTAGATAATGAATTATCAGTTGTTCATGTACATGTATAAACAAATGAATCAATGGATCAATATCGATGCATCCATTGATTATCAATCAAATGACGATGTGGCAAAGAACCGCAGAGGATTTGATGATGTTTCGAGCAAACTACATAATCTCAAGCAGAGAACTGTTATCTGGCGGATCTTCAAGTAAACTAAATGAAGGTAACACAAACAGAACTAGGCATGTACACGACGGAGGCAAGCACCGGCTTCTAGCTTTACTGAACAATGTAAGCAACTTTAAAGGGGGCACCTATCTGCATCTAAGTATTGCAGCAGCACTTGTAATTGCGTACGCGGAACGAATGCGACGACACCCACAGACGTCATTCTGTCCATCCGCTGCTCCAGCTTTGCCAAGACAAGGTTTCCGCATAACATGACGTTTATATTAGTAACCAACAGGACGAGTGAGTACTCATGCATCTTCTGAAAATCGCTTAGCGCGATGGACAAGGAAAATAAGTGAGACAGGACACGGCATATGCGTACTGGCTCCATTTTTCGCCTTGTGCCTCACTTCAAGCGCCCTGTTTAAAGATGAAACACCTAAAGCCACCTGACGGGTCACAAAAAAAGCACCTGCTACAGGACCCTAAAACAAGCATATCGCTCCCAGGATATACTGCTTATCACTCACCAAATGATACTGCTCCGGTTGTGTCCACCTTTATCAAGTGGTTCATAAGGCATACGCAACTTTCATTGTTCCACATAGTACAAAACGTAGTCCTTGAAGTTATCCCAATCGATATTCAGCAGGATTCCTTACTCATCGCCAATATATATAATCCGCCGAGTATGGCAGCATCGCGCTGCGCTCACCTAATAGCGCAAATTACCGCAGCGGTAAATAAAACACCAATAATAGTGGTCGGAGACTTTAATTGCGCGCGCATCGATTGGGGATACCAGAAAACTTCTGGCAGAGGGGAGGTTCTCATGACACAAGCTCAGCAGTCCCAGCTCACGGTGCACAATGATTTTGACTGCCCCACCAGACAAGGTACAACAGGAATGATGGACACAAGTCTGGATCTCACGATGGGCAGACGCATCCACAACCTGGAATGGAATAGAACAACACATACTTTAGGCAGTGACCATCATATTATCGAAGTTCAAATCTCAGGTCCCCAAGCGTCTCGAAAAAAAATGTCATAGTTTCGCCCTAAGGGCGAAGCAATGAATGCGATAGCAACACAGCAATTGTCATACGAAGTAAGGTGATGGGCTTTGGTAGCAATATGAATTGTAGTAAACATGAGCTGATTAAGTAAGCAGGTGTGTTGCGGAGTAAGTAGACCGACATGAAGAGAGACTCGATGACCACGAGAAGGCGCGTGTGAAACGGTGGTGTTGATGAGAAGCGCTTCCCGTGGGCAGCGCGTGCGAAGGGACACACCTGTAGCGCGGCACTGCCGATCCGGGCAGCATTGCATGTGTAGCGTGCGTTGGAAAATGTGGCCCGACTATTACTAACTGAATGAACAAGCGTGGTGTGAGCGCGCACAAACAAACACGAAGAGATCACACTGAATGACAGCAGACAACGACTGTCAAAACGCTGGCAGCAAGCATACGCCGCAGCGGCGAAGGAACGTGCGGTCTATCGCTTCAACGGAAACTGAGCGGCGAATGCACGGCGCAGAAAGGTCAGAGCCGTGTGGAGATAAGAGACGGTGCGAGCGAGCGACGAGCGCGGTTGTTGGCAGAGAAGTGCGCAAAAATGCAATAAGAAGCTCCAAAGCAGGATATCTGAGCTTGCACAGCCAATTCAGGATTACAGCCAGCTACTTTGTAGACATAATTGGCTGCAGATATGCGAGGGTCTTACAGGCAATCTCAGTACCGCTCGAGCATGGCATCTTTTAAAACATCTAATTGATCCCATGAAAAGTAAAAAACACACTAGAAATCTCGTCGCTCGACTGACACACAACCATAAATACGACACGCAGGCGCTACTACAGAAACTCAAGAGCCTACACACCTCGCCGGGCACTTCCACTTCCCTGCCGGAGTACGCTGGCCAACCAAATAATGAACTGGATAGGGAGATAACTATACAAGAAGTCCGAGGAGCACTTCATAGACTCAGCAACACCACGCCAGGCGAAGATCGCATAACAAACGCCGCTCTTAGAAACCTAGACGACCATTCCCTGCAAGAACTTACCTGTATCTTCAACAAGCATTGGCAGAGCGGCACACTGCCGGAGGAGGGGACACATGGAAGGGTTATACTAATACCGAAACCTAACAAACCAGTTACCCCAGATAATATGCCCCCCACCTCCCTTACCTCCAGCCTAGGCAAACTCTTTGAGCAAGTCATCCTAGCTAGATTGCACGGCCACGTGGAAGACACTGGTCAATACCCACACTCAATGATTGGTTTCCGATCGGGCTTATCCACGCAAGATGCCATGCTGCAACTCACAACAGCTATTCTGGGCCCCCTCATACCTGCGCACACTAAAGCGGTACTGGCGATTGACCTCAAGAAGGCTTTCGACAACGTCATGCACGAGGCCATCCTAAAGGCCATGATAGACCTAGGAGTTGGCCAACGAACATAAAGGCTTTCCTGCAATACCGAACGGCCAGCATGTGCGTAGACAACCTTCGTACACGCCGCTACACACTAGCGAACGTAGGCACACCGCAAGGCTCAGTGCTGTCCCCATTCCTTTTTAACGCAGTACTTATACCGCTCGCGCGGAAGCTACAGCAAATTCTCCATCTTGACCATACCCTGTACGCGGATGATATTACCCTGTGGACTACATATGGATCGGACGCCCAAATGGAAGAAACACTGCAAACAGCCGCATTGGTAATACAGGAAGCGGTCACCAAGGTAGGCCTCACCTGCTCACCGGAAAAATCTGAACTTCTGTTGATCCCGCCAAAGGGTAGAACGTATCGTACTCCTATTAGAATCTACGTACAGGATAGGGTGGTCCCACAGGTCCACACCATTCGAATCCTTGGCCTCTACCTGCAAGAAGATGGGAGAAATACCGAAATCATCAAAGCTCACTAGCAGCTACCACGCCGCTAATACGCAGAGTAACAAATAAAGCTCATGGCCTGCGGGAAGAAGATACTCTGCGAGTAGTACAAGCGTATACTATGAGTAGAGTACTGTACTCTACCCCCTACCTCAACCTAAATGTAACCGAAACCCAAACAATAAATTCTATAATCAGACAAGCTACCAAGGCGGCCCTCCGCCTGCCCAAAACTTGAGCAAACTTCTAAAATTTCTTTCCCTTCAAGGAAGGGAAAGCCTGTAAAGAAGCAAAAAACGAAGAAACAAAGAGAAGACAAAGAAAGGCACCTTATGTGATCGACGCCACTTCCGCCTTTCCTGGCGCACTTGCTTTATGGTTAAAAGGGAAGTTTCTGGACAACTAGAACTCGTGGTAGCATGGCAGCAAGAAGAGGACGGATCCGTTTTGCTTGGTTCGACAAATATCAGGCCTTGTGCTGGTACTTGCATCTATTTCATGCTTTCAACATTCCAACGCCTTCGTGACTCCGCACTTTTTGGTGTTTCTCAAATGGAGGTTTCCAGCACTGCGCTTGGTTCATGATGGGCAATGCGGGTGATGGTTGGTTGAACTAGTGTAAAAAACAAAGAGACCATTCAACCTGCAAAAGCTGTGAAAATCACGCATAATATTTAGTTATTTCTCAACTGAAAGTTCATGGAATGCAATAAGTACTTCAATGAGGCGACAATGATCTTCCTTTAGTGGCTTTAAATAAATCGAGAGGCACAATGTTGTGCCCAGCAGTAGGACGTACTGAGCTAGTTGGTTTGGGTTCATGTTGAAAAGTTAGACAGGCTAGTAGACGAAGGCAGGGGCACGGCGATACGGGCGCTGTCGACACATGTGATTCCTGATTTTGATTTTTTAAAGACGATAGTCTTTCTTGGGGAACTTAAACGCTGAAAATTTGGTCTGTCTGTCTGTCTGTCTGTCTGTCTGTCTGTCTGTCTGTCAACCGATTCAGCCACCCGGCCAAAGTTGTACCACTTGCTTACCACCCACACTACTTAAACTGGTACGGCTGTTCATACTTGTGAACGTTATCGATCAAAAAGTAAATATTACGCATATCTGAGGCGCAACATCACTAGGTAAGTATTAGGAGGTGTGTTCCTTTAATAGAAAATACATAGATACGTAACTCTAAAGACCCTAGTTTCTTAAGCTGCGCTGAAAATGCCATGCTATGCGCGCCGACGAACGACGTCTGCCACGAAGGGAGGGAACCCTCTGCACAAGCTCGTGTTTCCCCGACTGCGCGCCGACGAGCGCTCTCTGCCATGGAGGAAGGAAACCCTCCGCACAAGCTCATGTTTCCCGATGTATTGCCAGATGGCATCCATGTCTCACGCAGCGCCTCCTCAATTTTATCAATGCCAGCCAGATGCGGCCTCTGCACGACGCGCGCCGACCTAATCTTTGACAACTCTATGGATCCTAGTGATTGATGCTCGCCATATAGGTGACATCTGCGCAGTTTACATGCGCCTAGAGTGCACGCCACTGCTAGTGGTAGCTGTGTATGTGTCGCCCGGCCACACTCACGAGGCCATCAAGGCGTTCCTCCGAACGCGCCTTTGGGCCCATTCGAAGCTGCCTGCTCAGAAACAACATTTCGAGGGCACCCACCGCACGCTTGCGGACATGCCAATGATAATCACTGGCAATTTCAACGTCAACTTGCGTAATGGCCAAAACCAATGGCTACCAAACTTCATGCGTGACCTCTTCGGCATGAGCTTGGCAAGCGAAAGCGAAGTGCCTACAACCCGGTTTGGAACGGCTCTCGACCACGTCTTCCAACGCGGGCTAAAGAACGTGGAAGTACTGAAGTACGCCTCCTACTTCAGCGTACACAGACCTCTGCTCTGCTTGGTTGCCAATGCGTCGGACGACGAGGGATGTCATGGTGACACTCAGTGTGCCAGTGGTACCAGTGCCACTGTGGAACGTGATCGTGCCTCACACCCTGGCGTCACCGGAGACGGGAAGGCGTCTACTTCGGCGCACCAGTAGTACATGCGCACAGCCATTGACCCTTCCACGCAATAAAATACATCCATGTCTCACAAACGGTCCTTCTTTGCAAACTATCATGCTATACAGTATACCACACGCGACCGAAACATTGCTGACATATCGTGGAGGTACGAACACATGGCATGCCAGCAGTGATAATGCAGTAAAATGAAATCTGTTCAAACAAACCTCCATTGCATTTATCATGCCAGGACGGAAATGGTACGAGAACAGCGTCACGGGTGGCCGCGGATCAGATCAGCACTCATGTAGTACGGCCGGCAGAAGATCTTTCGACGACATTTGCAGCGAAGCACGCAGATACGCGGCCATTTTTTTTGTCGGCAGGAAAGTCAAGCATAGTTTTTAAAACTTGAAAAGAAGGACGACGTACTCATCTTGAAGGAGACCAAATGCTTTTGTAAAAAATCTGGATCACGTACAGCTCTTTTGTAACGGAATCCCTCTGATCTTGGTTGTGGCCTCCTTTGAAATGTATTTTTTGCCTGAGATCGACCGTTGCCGCATATTCACCCAAGGCCAGTTTTAGGCCAGGTCTGTTCTCATCAGCCGAACAATGTTCTTAACTTTGAAATTTCTAAAGCTCTCCAAAATTAAGGCAATGTCTGCTGGAAGCTCTTCCCTATATACCCTGCGCAAACAAGCAATACAATTGTACACGCACACAACGCGTGAACAGACGCGAAAAAAATTGGCTGTGGCTTAACTCAGTTATGCCTGCGTGTGCGTAGCGAGAGGTACGATTAATCTTATTGTTTAGCTTGGTTCTCTCTATACGAATACAACTTTATCGTTTAGCTTCGTACGTCTGAGTGTTTAGGTTTGGTTGTTACCTCTCGTTAAGTTATGGTTACATTAAAGACTAGACATTTTTAAAGTGTAACGCATTTATTTTGAAAGTCTTCATCTTGTTGTTTCTCAATTGCCACAAAGACAGCCCGATGGTCGGTGAGGCGGGAGGATAAGGGGCTGTCGTCCAGTGACTTGAACACGTTTCGGGTGCTATGCTCATCTGAATCCACTCGCTTGGCCGCTTCGTACTTGCGACGCTTCTCGAGGCGTGCGGCTCGTTCTTCCTCCGTCTCCTCGGCTCGCTGCCTCCTCTTGGTTTCGTTCCGACGACGAAGCCTGGCTTCTTTCAGTCTCTCCGACTCACTTTCCATATCTGCCGACGAATCCCACCGAGCCGCCCCTTCTATATGTACGATGCAACGCCGGCTCCTCCTCTGTTGCAACGCTGTTTCACCGGCTCCTCCTCTGACGCATGCCCGATGCAAGCGACGAACGCTTGCAACACAACTGCGGCGTCGGCTGCTCGTCGCCGCGCCATGGTAACTCGAGCAGACGACGCCAGATGGCGTGGCGAGTGGCGCTGCCAGCTGCGGCGGTTCCTAGGCAACGGCTCAGTTCGCGGTGCGGCCACCGGCCACAGCGAAACGGCGAGAATTGCGCCCAAGGTCGCTGCAAAATTGACAGTCAGTTTAGCATAAGCCAAAGAGGGTGAAGGCAAAAGCCTGCGCGCTCAAGAGACATTCATTAAATTATCTGACATTCTGATTTGAATGCATTGTTACTTCTCATTACTTGTTTTTTTTCAGCCAAAGGTCGCGTGTTCGGGTGCCTTAATCGACGCTACCTAAATAATTGTGCCTTAATTAACCTCGCCCTAATTAACAGCAACGGTCGTGGGTTCGACTCCCACAAAAGTTGAGGGCGCGACTCCCACCAAAGGTCGTGAGTTGGAGTGCCTTAGTTACCTCTACATTAATTAACTGTGCCTTAATAACCTTCGCCTTAACGCCAATAGCAGTGGTTTCGACTCCCACATAAGCTGGACAGTTCGACTCTAACCGAAGGTCGTGGGTTCGAGTGCCTGAATAATTAACCCTATCTTAATTCACACGATGACGACGGTGAACCGCGCACCATAAGACTTATTGTTGCGCGAGCGTTTGCATATTGGTAAGATACGGTGGGAGGTCGGTGTAGTAAATGAATTACTATACACTGAGTCGTCATCGTGCATACGATTTTGCTTCGACGACGCGCTTTTCGCTCAAGGACGTTGAAGGTCGACTGAACGATGAGAAATATAAGGCTTTCGCCTTAATAAAGCGAGTTTCAGAACAATAATAAAAAAACTTTGTTCGTGAATTATCTTTTAATGCGATGAGCATTATTTGGGAACTTCTCCTGGTTTGCGGTACATCTCTCTGTGTGGCTGCGTGACCGCGCCTAACCCCATTCCCGTCAACTTGTGTCAATGGGTTGGTGTAATGGGTAGAACATCGGGCTCCTGAGCAGAAGGCACCCAGTCTCTGGTTATGCGCGTTACTGAGCGGGTGGCGCTCTTCAATAAGCCGCTTTGTCGCCGACTTGGGACTCCGGTACTGGGCGGAATCAAACCCGCACATACGAATTAATACAATCTGATCCGAATATACATTGGCACATGCGCCACACATTGACTTCGTGGCGACACGGTGAGATGGAACAGCGTGTCCACAGCGAACAAGTGAGAGAGGAACTCGGTTGCATGCACGGCTCGTACATGACAGGTCTGTGTGACGGGAATACGGTGTCGCTACATTGGAAAGACACACGAAAAGGCATCAATGCCTTCAAGGTTGCTTTACCATTCGCAAACACGTTTGTGTTATCTTTCTTGCTCTTTTTGTGCATGTGTTTTACATGCCTGTTTTTCCGTGCCATGAATTGCTATCAATTTACTCAACTATTTGTCGTTTTGTCGAACGCAGTCCCGTGTCATCATGATGGCGTTGCGATGCTAAGCTCCAAGGAGGGGCCCAGACTCGTGAAAGCGAAGAACCGAAGGTAGGGGATTAGGCTTCGAGGCCAAGCGTCGCGTCGCGTAAGGACCGCCCTTTTCCCAACCAAAGGAAAGAAGATTTTACGAAGCATCCCAGATCAATAGGCTTACGTACACGGAAGGCCGCTTTTGCTTGGACTATCATTTGCACGGGGGCAAAGACGGGATCAAAGAAGTTCTTTGATGGCACTTGTTTAGGGCTTAGTGAGGAAGGATTGGAAATGACGCTAAATAGGTGACTATCGCTTTGCTGTCGCTCTTTCCACCTCCAAACTCCAATCAATGTGGAGATTTTCACCATATTCAGTAACGAACCTTGACTTGATTGCTCGTCCTGTACTCCATGATGGTAAAGAAGATGATGACGATGATGATCACTAATGACATTCCCTTTCAATCTAGGTGGCGACAAACATCCACCTAGCCTCTGTGCTTGGCTTACATGTTACATACTTACCGTAATACACATAAAATTCTCCATATGTATGTTTCTTAATCTTACCAATGACTGGGACGATCTCGCACAAATTTCTTCCCTGCGTTCTTTTCACTAATATTCCGATATGTCTGCAGACTTCTCCTTATGCGCGCCGCTAACGCTGAATAACTTTCAGGCATGTGAGACACACCATGGGTGACCATGCTAGACCCGGGAATACACGCAAAGTGCCTCGAGCAGCCAGTCGCGCGGCAATTTTGCGTGTGTTCGCGGGCTTCTCTCGTGCTTGGAAAAACAATTTATGTAGCACGTATTGAACAGCAGAAAGCTGTATCGGGAGTTTTTCATGTTGCTCTACAATTTTATCAGTAACACTTTTCATCTAATTACAACATTTGAGAAGTAGAATAATTAATTAAAACAAATTATTTTCTGAGTATCACCAAGCGACCGCAAACAACATTACCTTTATTCTGTCCAGCTACGTGGCATTTTCATATTTTTAAATATTGGTGCATGATAGTTGTATATATACATTTGTGTGTGAGCGTTGCGCAGCAACCTTATTTCTGCTTTAGTTTTGATTCAGTATATGAAAAGTGAAGCTTATTGCAAATTCTGCCATTATTCATAATTAATGAAAGAGAAAGGAGAATATCACAAAGCTTTTGTTCCGAAAAAATTGTATTGGGCTGTTTTGTTTCAAATTGCACCTTTGCGTTCCTCAGGGGTGGACGAGAATTTTTCCTTTTGGTGAAAGTTTGTACAGCTTAATGATTTGCGCTGAACTCATCATCCGTATTTATCTCAACATTGCGTGTATTAAAAAAGAAATTTGTGGATTCTACGCATGTATGGGAAATTCGTTATAAACGATGCTTTTCTGGCGTTTCATGAAATCAAATGGAAATTATGTGTCTACCACGTGTACCGCGACCAATCATATGACGTATACATGCACATCCGGTAAGGCGCTTCATGTAAAACACACGTGCAACGATGTGGCGCCTCGTATAAGATGCGGCGTGGAGGCGGAGCGCTTCAGTGTGTCTCGCCCTACTGAACGCGCTATGTCCCGTGATGGAACGTACGCATCTTCGGAGGATGAACTATCAAACCTACAGCGAAAAAAAAAACAAGTAATAGGAAGTAACAACGCAATCGAATGAGAATGTCAACGTAATTTGTAACAGTCCGCGAACGGCTGAACAGTATTGTAAATAAAAAAGTTGGCTGCGGTTTAACACTTGTAAACCTAGCTAACGAGCGAAACGTGTGTTTGGCTTGGTTTTGCGAAGAATATGAACACAGTGTTTCATTAATGCACACTTCCGCGCTTGGTAAGCTTCTCTATCATCAGCAGCAGCAGCAGCAGCAGCAGCAGCAGCCTATATTTTATGTCCACTGTAGGACGAAGGCCTCTCCCTGCGATCTCCAATTACCCCTGTCTTGCGCTAGCGTATTCCAACTTGCGCCTGCAAATTTCCTAACTTAATTGGTGGCGTGGAGCAGAGGTAGAATACCCGACTTCAAATCTGAAGGTCGTAAGTTCGAATCCTACTCCAGTCCACCACATTTTCAGGCATGGATTGGTGCCTGACACCGGCAAGAAAAAAATATATATCGCCGAGAGCTAGTGGGGCTATACTAGTTCAGGTGCAACCAAACTAGGAAGGCCCACTAAGCTTCATCAAAGTCACTCCCTCACCAGAACAGGAATTGGCCTCCCTGGTGCAGTATTCGGCCACTACCTCCCTCATGACTCCGAAGCTTCTCTATAACGTGCTAATCTAGCTTTGCTCCGGTGTTTCAGCAGCCCACTTTGGCTTTGCTTGAGATTTCGCAGCTTGCCGTCTAGCTATATGAACTGGATGATTGGATTCAGCCTGTCGCTTGCGCTGAAGCGCAGACACTGATGGCCCGGCGGGCGTGGCATCCATGGCGAGGCTGAGTGACCAAGCGCCGGCGAAGCAGCCGTCAACCCCTGGTCTAGTCACGTGGTACCGCCGCAGCGAGGCCCCGAGCGAGCGCAGCAGCCGATTTACGGTCACCGTTTCTTTCGCTTTGTTTTTGTAGCGTTAGCTACACTGGCCTAGCCAAGCCCGTTTCGCGCGGCACATCAGGAGCCGTGCTGCGCATGCGCAAGGATCAGTGATGTCACACGACTTGCGCACCGGAGCCACCGGAGCCGGCACCTCTCGCGCACTCCGCCGCCGCCGCGCGCGACTCACCGCCGCCGGTCTGCGCATTCCAGAGGAGTGACGTCGTAGCCGTGGTAGACGCACTGGCGCCGGCGCGCGCTGTGCAGTCGCCGTCTGACACTGCGCTGGGGCCGCTGCGCTTCTGACTGGCGTTTGCCAGTGTGGTATAGCCATGGAGAAGGAGAGCGCAAATGCTGCTCAACAGCGCAGAAGAACGGAGAAGCTTGACTCATCGGATCCTCAAGTAGTTGCCTGGCAATTAGCGGTTGAGCGTAGGAGGAATGAACAGAAGAAGGCTATATACATGTGCCACATAATACGTATACCGCGTGTGTGTCATTGGAGCAGCAGTAAGCATGACAATCAAGCTAATCCTTGACAATCTAGACAACCAGGAAAGCTAAGAATAATCAGCTGAACCTTTGCTAACGCTACGTATATCCTGGCATAGCCGAGCTAAGCCACTGCAACTTTTTAATGACTCTTGGTTGTCTTCTTACTGTCTCAGTTAGCCTATACGTGGCTTCCAACATTGTTGACCTCTTCCACCGTTTTTTGAGCAGGCTTTTGAAGAACAGATATTTGTGCACATTAAGCGGGCCATTTCCTTTCATACAGTTTCCTCGGTCTTTCTTCAAAACAAAGTTTGCTCTTCTCTGACATCAAAAGAAGCCTAACCCACATCACCTACTACCACGGCCCGATTTGTGGTTTTACCGTGTGCCCTTCATGCCAATCGACCCACCAACCTTCGGTTCATTTCCAACAGCGACAAAATTTCTGGGTTATAGCGCAGAATTGCATTTGCTACCGTTAGCGCTGGTACCATTACACTCTTGCAAATTCCTCGCACCACCTCGCATTCATTGTAGCCCCAAATGGCTTTGTGTTTCATTATAGATGCATTCCGATTCCTTTTTTTTTTTTAGTTTATGTTGATGCTTGAGTAGGTCTACGTTTATGTAGACACCGAGGTATTACTTGACTGTCGGTACGAGTTGCTGTTAAATTGATGCCACGTCATTACTTTTGTATTCATTAAAGGTCATCATTCCCGATTTCTCTGTGCTAAATTTAAGGACTAGATTCGTCACGGCACTACCACAAGCAGGGTGCTCTAGCTATCATGCATCGCGTTTTTCAGACGGGCCATTCAACGCGAAGATATAAAATAATTATCTCTACCTCTCGATTTCGTGGCAGCATTAAGGGGACACTGAACGAGAACGCGAAATCACTCTAGATTTTTTTAAATATTTCTTCTGAAAACGCCCTTTTCCTTAATTTGGGGGGAAGGGTTGATTTCGGGAAGTTATAGTCAAGGTCCAGCTTTCGCCTTTAAAATGTTGCCCCGAAGTCCCAAAGCCAGCACGTAGGTGGGACGTCATAAATGCGAATGTTTTCTTTTGTTTGCTTTTGCTTTCATAATTGGGCCGTTGTCGCGTAAGAAAGTTCTCAAAACTTGCTACTTTCTGTCTATGACTCATTTAGCATGCAGTGCTCTCAATCTCTACCGACAAACAATTAACTAGGCCCTAGCTAACGCCATCAAAATCTGTGACGTCACAACGAGCTGGCTGGTGCGGAAACTTCAAGACAGCGTTGCTACATGTGTTGTTGTTGTTGTTGTCGTTGTCATTGTCGTCGTCGTTGTTGTTGTTGTTGTTTTGTCTTTTCTGGCTTATCAAGTGCTCCTCTGACGGTACCTTCTTTTTTTTTCCTATTGCGAAAGCGGGTTCACTAACACAGCCCAACTCATTTTTCTCTTTAGTGTCTCTCACGTAGAAAGCTTAGAGCGCACGCTATCACGCTTCCCAGAATTGATGACATTTTCAATGCATCTCGTGCTGAATGCGAGTGTGTATAAAAACATGACGAAGAAAAAAAAAACGCCGTCTTGTGCTGTTTCGACCAGGAAGTTTCCTCTAGCTAAGTGTTGTACCGAGTTTAGAGTGATAGTTGAGTGAGCTCTGTTAAGAATTAGGAAAATAAATAGGCCGATGTTGGTAGGATTGGTAGTTGTAGTCTCGGTGCTGTAGCAACACTACGCGGACGTTCTGAAATTATGTACAGTCTGAATAAAACCTGCCTAGAGTGGTAAATCGGCCGCTTTGGTCAACATTTCTGGCTGGAAAAGCATAGGTCCACGCCGCAGTTAGACCATGCACGGTCGTGCCGCCTGTAAGCTCCATGCGCTACGGTGCAAACATAGGTGGAACCTATCAAACATTAAGCTACCACGAGGTAGCAGCTGTAAAGAGAGAGAGACAGAGATGGATGGATGGATGTAAAACTTTAATGAAAGTCCTGAGGTACGCGACTCAGCGCGCAGCGGGCCGCTCCCACGTTGGGACAGTCAGGCCATGCCCGACCGCCGCATCGTGGGCCCTCTGGACAGCCCATAGTTGCGCCCCGGCATCGGGGCTCTTGAGCCACTTGTCCTCATTTATTTGTTCCGTGCCTCGTAACGAGGGGCAACGCCAGAGCATATGGTCTAAGCTAGGGAAGTCATTGCAGTGCCTGCAAGAACTACTGGCATAAGTGTCGGGATAAAGCTTGTGTAATAAAGACGGGCTGGGATACGAGCCTGTTTGAAATAATCTGAGGGTCAATGCCTGCGCTCTATTTAACTTCTTGTGAAGAAGGTCGTCTCTCCTGCCGAGATAAAAGTGCTGCGTAATTTCATTATATGTGTGGCAACATGGGAGAGAGAGAGAATAAACTTTATGCAAAAGAGCACACGAGCGTAGGTAGCTCCTCCGCTCGGCAGTAGGTGGTCCCCTCAGTCCAGGAGTCCAGCGGCCTTAGCTGCCCTTCTCGCTCGTTTGACCAGGTTGAGCTGGTCCGTCGAGTCGGAGCTGGACAGCGCTGCCTCCCATCGCCGTGTGGTGGGATGTGTTATTGGTGTGAGCTGTGGTGTGCTGCGCAAGCCCAAACCATGTGGTTAAGCACTGCGCGTTGATCGCAGTGTGGGAATTTACTGGAATACAGCGCAGGGTGTAGGGCGAGGTAGAGACTCAAATGTGGATATGTGTTTGTTGGGAGTTTTCGCCATATTACGGCTTCCTGTCGCGTAAGAGCATTGTGAGGCGACGGTAGTGTTCTTCGTGAAAGGCGATAGTGTTGTAGGATGTACGTGTAGGTTAATGTATGGGCTCGGGATGGAACTGCTCGGCGCGGTCATCTCGCGGTCGTCGGTGTGCATGCGCTTGGGCGTAGGCGTGTGCCTGCTGATTGCCGCGTAAGGACTGATGCCCCGGAGCCCACACGATTTGTATGTATGGTGTGTGCGGCCCTGGAAATTCTGCCCTTGGAAAATTTTCTGCATGCCGTCTGAGAGTCCGTCATAACTATGATGAACTCCCAGTGCGGTCTCGTCGTGATGGCTAACGCTATCGCTAGTTCCTCAGACTTCTCAGCGCTCGCTCTGGAAACCGACGACGCATTTACTTTGGTCCCGTGATTGTCGGCTACACTGGTGACGAATGCGGTGCTTCTTGCGGTGCTGGCCGCGTCTACGTACAAGACATTGGGGTGGTTCTCATACTTTCTCGTGAGCGCCTGCGCTCGGGCTTGTCGCCGTCCGATGTGGAAGTTAGGGTGCATGTTCCTGGGAATCGGTGAGACGTGCATAGTTTCTTGTATTCGTCTTGGGATTTTTGTCAGTGCACTGGTCTTCCGTACGGAATATCCAAGACGTTCCAAGACGCAGCGTCCCGCTATTGTGCGTAGTAGCCTTTCCTTCTGACTTACCAGGTGGGCCTCTATGATTTCCCGTGCGTTATTGTACACCCCTGTCTCCTCGAGGTGAAAAGTAGCCGTTCCGGGTGGGAGTCCGAGCGCTTGCTTATACGCCTTGTGCATCAGCCGGTCGAGTACCTCCACTTCCGTGTTGCTGAAATTTAAATATGGTGCCGAGTACGCAGTGCGGCTCACAATCAGAGCCTGCACTAGTCGGATCAGGTCCTGTTCCTTGAGTCCCCTCTTTCTTCTGGTAATTCGTTGCATCATGCGCAAGATCTGCATGGTCATGTGTTGTAGTTTCTGCGTAGCGTATCCGCCGCCCCTGTCTTTTTGTAATTGTAAACCAAGGATAGGCAGTTTGTCCACATTGGTGATTTCTCTAGAACCTGTTCGCAGGTGGCGCCAGGGCTGTCGACGCAGGAGCCGTGCGCAGCCAGCAGTCACACAGTACAACCAAGTCATAGGCCCACCGGTTTCAGGGATTCCTTAGTACATGGGTTGCCGCTATGCCTTAAGTTACGCCTTGAACCAACCTGTCAGCTGGAATAGCGCGGGTTAAAGAATACACTGCTGCAGTGAAAAACACTTCGCAGTTAGTAAGTTTAGCAAAGATCCCCACTACAGATTAGAAGCGCTGAGCCCAATTAGGGACACAATGCCTGTACAGGCATCAGAGAAAGCAAGGGAAACTCTCCACTGTACTTTTATCGGTGCTGTGGGACAATGTGCATGTACCATTTTGCCACCCGTGAGCCGCGGAATTGCCCGGGCTCTCTAAAAACAGTTTACACCCTCTGGGGTGTATCTTTGTCCCACAATACCAATCGTGATCCGTCTTGCCGGCGTTACCTTTCTCGGAAACTCTGCGCTTGCTACTTTCTTGTCGATAATGATATGTCAGGCTGAAAGGGCGCCTGCCGTTCATCACTGTCGCCATGATGGTTTTACTCGGGGCATTCAGATAGGACTGCTTGTTATACGGCGGCGCCGAATCTTCTTATTAGGGCTGCCTGGTTGCGCATGATTACTGCATTGAAGCAGACGAGCTGGAGTCATGCGCAGAACGGGTTCTTTTGTCGGCCAGAGTATAACACTGGACGGAAGACAAGCAAAGAGGACGAGATGGAAAAAAGTGCGCCATCTAGCGATGCAAAGTGTTAGTCGCTATCCGCAAGGCAGTGGTTATGTGTTTCAACTTGTCGTGTTTCATTTGATAGCGCTGTTACATCGCAGTCGCTAGCCAACAGGACCGTCGACGTATTTGTTTCTTTTGAAGCCTACTGAAACAGACAGGTTATTTTGGCGTAAAAGCTCAGAAGCGTCCGTGCTCATTTTATTTTTATCTTATTCACGTGAACTCTACGACGGTGATTTGTCGGAACAGAGTTTGATCAGCATATATCTCAACAATGAGTCTATTGTGTGGTACGCGGAACTCACGAGGGACACAATTTGTACCTCAACAAAATTGATCAGTAATTTTTTTTTCTGACTAAGAACGTTTGCTTTTCTATTTGGCGTATATGTACGTGAGCGTAAGAACATGCTTTCACAGCATTTTTCTTTCCTTCGCTTTCATTGTAATGTGGGCAAAGTTTTGCGCTTGTCTGACAAATCAGAGCGCAGGAGTTAGCGGCGTGGCCGACAGAGCCTGCAGCATCCGCTTAAAAAACAGATTGAAAAAAGTGCCTTCTTATCTGCAGCATCAATTGACACGGAAGAAAGGATGAATAAAAGGCTTAACGACACTGGTTGCATGGTATAGTGAGTGCCAGACGCTCCCCAGAAAAAAAAGTTTCCTGACGCAAAGCGGCAGACGAAAGCGTTGCGACACTAAAACGCGAGAACTTTCAGATAAGTTTTAATCTCTATAGTTAACTTTCCTATGCCATCTATGCTTGTATCAGTGATTACGCAAAGAAGCACTAGCATACGCGAATCAGAAAAGCAAAACATGTCATAGGTTACTGAAAGAGAGACTTGCGAACACAGACCCAACTAGGAACGAAAAGGACAACACAGACGTCTGCACTTGCCCTTTCTTTCCTTCTTGTGTGCGTCTTTCCATGCCTGCCTTTCAGTAACAAGAATCTGAACCAACTTGCTAAACGTTCAGCCGTTCCCAGCAAAACATGTGGTGCTCATTAAAGGATCATTTGCTGTAGCGTAAGCTGTTTGGACTTGTATAATAACGTATTAATTATTTACTTTCCTAAAGCTTATCCTCTCTATGCACGGCAGCGAAGCTACTGAATTCCTCGGAATTACCCATCGAGAATATCGCGTAATGCGGAAAGTACAGCATAATGCTTTGCTGTTGTAGATGTTGTAAAATGACACAGTTTAAATGTTCTGCGCTCTTCATATGCCCAGTGAGGACCACCAAGGTAGAGAGGGTCCGTTCTTACACGAAGCTCTTGTGTAAACCTGAATACCATCCCTGTGTGTAGTGTAAAGATGTGACATAGTTAACTTCTTGATTGCAATCACCGGCATATCGTGCTTACGAGTTAGGCCGGGAATGGAAGTGACTATTCTTGGAGTATCATGAACGTCTTCATGATATCATATTGCAGTGGATGCCAGGTCATTGCGAAACTACAGTGAACGTCACTGCCGATGACATGGCACGCGAAGCTCACCAAACTGGAGTATACTATCGATAGTACCTCTAGCGACGAGTGACGCACGCTGTCTTTTTAAGCGTACTCTGTGGTCAAACGTGTAGAAAATGTTGGTTCACAAGGGGTTCGGAAAGCTCCACATTCTGTGCGATAGACCCTCACATGCAATTCACAATATCTATGAAAACCGGCCTCTAAATAAAAACAACAATTCATAGACTTCGGATTGGAACAGCCTATACTAAATGCTTCTTGTACAAGATAGGACAACCCGACAGCGTCTGTGTGCTGCCGGGTTGGCTCATGAAGGAGGCTGATGAAGACACAGCTAGAACATCAGCTATTACACTGCAGAAATTATTATACCCAGCGTAAGCGGCACTTTGCGAAGTTACATGCTCTAGATATCATGATATATTTACATGCCAATATCATGAGATAACATCTTTGGTGCATGGCCCCCAGAACACTTGCAACGCTGTGCAGCCCGCGCATTAGTACGGTTTCTTGAAAAATCGGGAATATCCAAAAGTTCTTAACTTTGATCACGACGCTGTATTTGCCGAAGTGATTAATTTTCTAACATTTCCATACATACATGTTTTGAGCATTCGCTCATATTATCGTGTTCCTGTGGTTGTTCTCTGTGTGTGCTTATGTGTGCTGTGTTTTCGCCAACGAGGACCACCGTGCATCCATCAACATGAACACACGAAAGCTTGTGAAGTGATCATAAACAATTGTTTTTTTTTTGCGTATATGAACTTTATAGAACGGTTGTTACTGTAGTCCTTTCTCTATTGCTTGTATTATTTTTTGAGCGCATCCGTGATTTAGGAAAAGAGTAGCCGGCACCGTCTAACCGGCACCAACATCTCCTTGCACACAGTTATTAATTTTAAAAATATCCTTAACGGCAAACTAAAGAGAAAAGTTACTTGAGTTGTATTACTAAATTATCCTTCTACGATAACAAAAATACAGCAAGAAGAGATTCGTAAGTCAGAAAAGTCGTAAGAACAAAACACTGGTGGTGACGCCAACCTTGTAGTTCCCGCACCATCGTTCCGTGACGTCATAGATTTTGACGTTCTATGCTCGGGCCTAGTTAATTTGCTATTGGTAATGATGGACTGCATTGTGTCCTAGAAGAGCCAAAGACTGAACTTGGCAAGCTTCGAGAACGTATACTGAGCCACAGAAGCCCATATACGAAAAAAAAAAACACTTTGAAATCTTTGACGTCATGTTGATTATCTGGTGTCTTTACGTTAAGCTAAAATGAAGAAAGAACGAAAGTTTGACTTTCATTTTAGCATCTAATATCCGATCTCTTATCGCGAAAGGGACCCTTTAACAAATCTGTTGGGTCGCAAAAGTGTGCACTTTGTAATTGTATAGTTTACTTGTGTTATATAAACTTTCAAACTTTCAAACTAAAAATGAACGAATATAACGTTTTGAAATTATAAGTCTAAACTGATTGTTTCTGTTTAATGTCCCTTTATTACACAACAGACACTTACAAATGGTCTCCCCTTTGGGGTATATTCGATTACTCATTTCTGCGACGAGACAGCATACCCTGCGTCTCTTCAGAAGTCAACTTCAAACTTCGTCCCACTAGCTCCGTGGTTCATGCTAGCCAATCCGTGACGAAGGCTGGCTGCGTGTCCCCGAGCAGGCAGAGAGAGAACGTGCTTCACTGTCCGCTAATTATCCTTCCCTGAAAGTTCCATTCAGTCAGCTTATCGAGGAGGCTGATCTGTGGCAAGTCATCCAGCGGACCATTGTACTGGCTCTCCTTTGTTGTCGGCTGACGTGACTCGTAACATTGGCCGCGCGCACTGAATGACATGCCTATAGATTTTAAGCTTCCTAAACTCTGCCGAAAGGCGGCGCTGGGGCACAACAATACGTGGTGTCCAAACACCGGCGTCTATGAGGTCTTTCCAGCTCACACAATGAATTCCGTCGCGTTTAACCAGAATAGGCACAGCCTTCAAGCCCGGCATATCTCTTTGTCCAAAGACACCCCCGCTGGCCCGGGGATTTCAACACTACCTATTGCCGGCAATTCCAGCAAGGATACATCCACCCGCAACCAACAACTTCCTCCTGCTCCTGACACGGATGCGTTTTAACCGGGAACAGAAGCGCGGACACTGAGGGGGATGAATGATATCTGATTCTCTGAATCAAGCTCGCTTATTCGCGTAATGAAGCGTCAAAGGCAACCACAACGAAATTTCATTTTGGCTAAATTTGTTATAGCTGAGTCACATATTTTATTGAGGCAATCTCGTCAATTGTGCAGGGCTGCTAAAGGCTTATATTCATCTTTAACAGCCTTTAGATAGCATCTAAGCAGAAGGTGTGGGCACGTGTTGCTAAGTGAATATGACGTGAATCCCAGACCATGGCATCCGAGATTCTCGGAGCGCCGCGGTTCTGCCCCGATCTCGAAGGTGATGCCCTAGCGCTGCTCTGCTTTCTGATGTTCCGGTTTCTCTGTCATTACCTGTCAGCAGCAAAAGTAACGCCTTTTGTTCTTGTTTTATTGCGATAGCAATTATATGGACACTCAAAAGCAAATTTCTGCCATCGCCGTCGCCGTCGCCGTGAGGTTCCGTATGACGTCATTTGGAGAAGAAATCGTCGCGCGCCGAACGCTGTATGTGCGAGTGAAAGGGCGCGAGGGGCGCGTCTTTCACGGGGAGTGAACGCACGGCGGAGAAC
This sequence comes from Dermacentor silvarum, assembly GCF_013339745.2. Taxonomy (NCBI): domain Eukaryota; kingdom Metazoa; phylum Arthropoda; class Arachnida; order Ixodida; family Ixodidae; genus Dermacentor; species Dermacentor silvarum. The sequence continues at coordinate 96,836,815 of NC_051162.1, forward strand.
AAACGCGCGTTCTGCGCCGTGCTCGCTTAAGGGCTGCAGAAGTAGGCGTCTCTTTTCTCCTTTACAATCACCATATATGTAGAGCAAACGCGCCTTCTTCCGACGCGCGAGAGGCCGTGGGGGAGGGGAGGGAAGGGAGGCGACGTTTAGCTGCGGCACAAAGTGCCTATTATTGCGATAGCAATTATATGGACACTCAAAAGCAGATTTCTGCCGTCGCCGTCGCCGTGAGGTTCCGTATGACGTCAATGGAAATGAAATCGTCGCCGCGCGCCGCCGAACGCTGTATGTGCGAGTGAAAGGGCGCGAGGGACGCGCGCTTTCACGGGGAGTGAACGCACGGCGGAGAACGAACGCGCGTTCTGCGCTGTGCTCCCTTAAGGATGATGATAAGTGGTTCTTGAGGGAAAGGGAAAGGTTGGCGCTATCTTCTGCAGCCCTTGAGGGAGCACGGCTCAGCGCCAATTCTGCAGAAGTAGGCGTCTCTTTCCTCCTCTACAATCACCATATATGTAGAGTAAAAGTACCTTCTTCCGACGCGTGAAAGGCTGTGGGGGAGGGGGGGGGGGCAGGGAAGGGAGGCGACGTTTAGCTGCGGCACCAAGTGCCTATTTATATCAGAGGCTCCGGCAACAGTCACCAACGCCGCACGCATTTTGAGCGAACGCGGGCAAAACGCCGGCGGCGTCGACAACAGTTCTGCGTGTTGCCGGTGCTGCTGCATGTCAAAGTTTATACAGCTCATAAAGCTGCTATCATTACTCCGTATAGCTCTCTTCAAATTTGCTATCGCAATTGATGCTTCGCCTTTCAGGTGAAACTGCGACAACTTTTTTTATTGTTGTTTTTGTTGTGCAACTTTAGTCCAAAATTTGTCTGTCTTTACGAGCTTTTCTTGATTTGTTTGCTCGTATTCCAAACATAAACTATCGCGCTGGGCATTTTTACATGGTTAAAAAATGTTGTTGCAGTTGGCCTTTCAGCCTTTCCCAGGCGACCTTCATACACAGAAATGCGGGTAACCAAGCGCGCAAGACACCTGGTTCCCTCTCTTTTCTTTAGTCCACTCAGCGCCACCTAACTCAATCGAAATCGGCGTTGGGAAAATTATGCAGATAAGAGCCACCGTGGGAATCGATGTCATGTGAAGCATTTTGCAGGTAACTGCTATCCAGCATCGTTTCGGGTTCTTCGTTACCAGATGTACAAGCGCGTTTGTGTAGAGCAAGCACTCGTGTGTTTGACGCGCGCTGGCGTGTGCTGACAGAAGCAAGACGACGACGCTAGTGTGGCAGCGACTCCATGACGACAGTTGCGCTTTACTTCGACCAAGAAACTGCACAACCTCTTCAGTTACTACCTGCGTCGGCCTCGAAGGTGGTACAATGTGGTCCAGCTTCTTCGTAGCGTTACGTACTGCAACGAAAGGACTGGGAAATGTGGACCGATGCCGAAGTCAGTGCAGTTCTCACGTTCCCGCTGGTGAACCACGAAAATAAAAAATGTCACAGTTTCGCCCTAAGGGCGAAGCCATGAATGCGATAGCAACACAGCAATGTCATACGAAGTAAGGTGGGTGGCTTTGGTAGCAATGTGAATTGTAGTAAACATGAGCTGATTAAGTAAGCAGGTGTGCTGCGGCGTAAGTAGCCCGACATGAAGAGAGACTCGATGACCACGAGGAGGCACGTGTGAAACGGTGGTGTTGATGAGAAGCGCTTCCCGTGGGCAGCGCGTGCGAAGATGCAGTGCGCGTGCACCTGTAGCGCTGCACTGCCGATCCGGGCAGCATTGCATGTGTAGCGTGCGTTGGAAAATGTGGCCCGACTATTAATAACTGAATGAACAAGCGTGGTGTGAGCGCGCACAAACAAACACGAATAGATCACACTGAATGACTGCAGACAACGACTGTCAAAACGCTCGCAGCAAGCATACGCTGCCGCGGGTGAAAGTACGTGCGGTCTATCGCTTCAACGGAAACTGAGCGGCGAATGCACGGCGCATAAAGGTCAGAGCCGTGTGGAGATAAGAGACGGTGCGGACGAGCGACGAGCGCAGTTGTTGGCAGAGTCCGCTCCCTCCGGCGCTGGCTTCCTGCTTCCTTGCTTGCGCGTGGGAGATGAGTGCGTTCGCTCTCCGGGATAGCGCGCGTCCCCGCACGCTTCCGCTCGGGCATACGGCGCGCGGTGAAGATTTTATCTATAGGGAACCTGACGGCGACGGCGACGGCGACAGCGACGACGACGGCGACGCCGACGGCAGAAATCCGGTTGAAGTGTCCATATAATTGCTATCGCAATAAAAGGAAACTAGTGAGTGCGCACATCTCGCTATAGTGCTATGTGACGTGACAAGGCGCCAGAGATAGCTGTCGTTAGCAGGAGAAAAACGTGCGTACGATCGAGGCCTAACGGTTAGCGTATCGGGCTGCTGTGGTGCGAGTCGGAAGTTGGACCCCACCATCGGACACTTGAAGTTTGTTTGAATGAGAAGTATTCTTGTCGAGTGCAGATCAGTTTTTCCTGCCGGGAATCTGACCGTTTTCGCAAGCCAATCCCGAAGACCGTGCTGTCTAACACAGTGTCTCGAACAGTTACTCGGGGCTCAACTTTGAACGCACAGCTATTATCAAACGCCCACATCGCGTTCAATGTGACCTTCAGACTCAGTAGAACGCCGATGAAGCAATGAAGCAAATCACCACGGACGCCTGCAGAGGTAAAAAAAATTAGACTACCACCAAAAATTCAGCGCAGCTGTGCCAGTCGTCTGCAATGCCTTGGACTGCGAGTAGCGTTTACGCGCGGGTACAGGCACCTAATGCGACGCAGGGAATCCCCAGGGTGTACTGTGCTCTGCTGTTTTTCATGTGAATAAAGCGATAGGACATGTGCTGTGTGACTTCTCTCAGTATGTGGAAGAGCCACAGAAGTGAACTGATCAGCTTGCCAGCTTTAACAGCCGACCATTAGCAGAGGATCTTATATTGGGCCCTTGGCGTGACTGTAAATATAGCTTTCAGGCCATCCAGGCTTGTCTTTTCAAAAATTACGGGTCCTGACTCTAGATTTCGAGCACACTTGCCTCTCTGTTTTGCATCTTCCTTCTGCCATCAGCGTCACCCATCCTGTATCTTTCTTCCCTCTTTCCCTTTTCCCGGCGAAGAGTAGCTGGCTAGAGGAATATAACTCAGGTCAACCTCTGCGCATTTCGTATCATTAATCTTTTCTCTCTCTCTCTTATCGCTTGACACATCCGCTTTCAGATTCTAGGCATAGAACACCTGGGTTCCGCCACAATTGTGCATTGGCACCAGCAATGGCACACATTGGTATTGTTCCGTCGTAATTACTGAATGAACAAGGGAGACCAGCACTGACGTTACCGGTCAAGACACGGCGGAAACCACAGTCGGTGAATCGATGGACACCGAGTAATTATGTCAAGGGATGTGGATGTGTATAGCTTCATATCCCCTAAGAATGAGAAATTTTGAAATTGGACATAACCATCATCTCTAACAATGGATTGTCATGTAGACATTTCATCTTAACAACCAGCAGTGTACATTTTGCTTCAGAAAATTAACATGGTTTGTGAGTGCCCTTCTGCTGTCAAACAACACTGCTTCGCTTACGTAGCGCGTAACAATGCGCGCTACGTAAGCGAAGCAGTGTTGTTGTAGGGGGGAGCGCTTACGCGGCCCCACTACAACAATGCCCCTAGAGGGCGCTGTAGGTGCATGTATAAATAAGTTAATAAATAAATAAATAAATAAATAATAATAATAAATAAATAAATAAATAAATAAATAAATAAATAAAACTGCAGTTGTGGCACTGAAGAGACCCGAAACGAAGCGAGACAGGAACATTGCCTACCTACAGCAAATAATCATGTATGAACCAAAGAATTCACTGCATTGAATACCTAACCCTCGAAAAACATAGCTGTCAATACGGATTTGATTGAGATATAAAAAAGGGACCTACAAATATTCGGGAACATCGCTGAAAATTTTCAGCTACATCAGTAGTTTCATTTGAGTGGGTGACCCTCTGAGGGAATGAAATGTTCCAGGGACCTATGAGTGTATTGCCATATATCCGAAATTTTCGAACATGGTCTCAAGCAGGCCGTCAATCATCATTCGTGAGTTCTAACTGAAGACTGTTTTCAGGAGAGGTTCATTGTTTTGATCTCCAGTGCCTATTTACTTAATCGGCGCCGAGCGGACGTCAACCACAGAAGGAGGGAGCCACCTGTCTCACGCACCTCATGTAGGGAACTTCTTTTGCTATGACCGACAATTTCCCACGTGTTTAAACATCGTCGAAAAATTAGAAGTATTATTATTGAGGCATTATGGACATAACCTTTATCTGAAACACAAACAAGACCCTTTCCGTAACATAAAACAACTAAAAAATTGGCTGGCTCCCCCGTAATTTGAGAGTAGATATCAGCATGAAATGGCTATCATATGGCACCTTTTTCTGCCTGTAGTGACGCCGCCTTCAAACGCTTTTCTTCGCCCAACAGTGCAGCGCGCTCAGCGTCTGTCGGTACTTTTATTGCGATAGCCATTATATGGACACTTCAACCGGATTTATGCCGTCGGCGTCGCCGTCGCCGCGAGGTTCCGTATAGATAAAATCTTCGCCGCGTGCCGTATGCCCGAGCGGAAGCGTGCGGGGACGCGCGCTATATCACGGAGAGCGAAGGCACTCAATCTCCCACGGGCAAGCAAGGAAGCGGGAAGCCAGCGCCGGAGGGGGGGGGGCGCACTTCTACTCTGCCAACAACCGCGCTCGTCACTCACCCGCACCGTCTCTTATCTCCACACGGTATGGGCTGTGCATTCGCCGCTCAGTTTCCGTTCAAGCGATAGAGCGCACGTACCTCGCCCGCTGCGGCGTATGCGCTTGCTGCCAGCGTTTTGACAGTCGTTGTGTGCAGTCATTCAGTGTGATCTATTCATGTTTGTTTGTGCGCGCTCACACCACGCTTGTTCATTCAATGAGTAATAGTCGGGCCACATTTTCCAACGCCCGCTACACATGCGATGCTGCCCAGATCGGCAGTGCAGCGCTACAGGTGCACGCGCACTGCATCTTCGCACGCGCTGCCCACGGGAAGCGCTTTTCATCAACACCACCGTTTCACACGCGCTTTCTCGTGGTCATCGAGTCTCTCTTCATGTCGGTCTACTTACGCCGCAGCACACCTGCTTACTTAATCAGCTCATGTTTACTACAATTCATATTGCTACCAAAGCCGCTCACCCTACTTCGTATGCCATTGCTGTGTTGCTATCGCATTCATTGCTTCGCCCTCAGGGCGAAACTGTTACATTTTTTTCTTCTCGTCGCCTCGAAGGAGTCGGCTGTAAATATGCGGCCAAGTCACGGACCACTGGCGATGAAAAGAGCACAGGCAATATTTTCTCAGCGCCAAAAGATGACAATAAAGTGTATGGTGCCCTGTATCTGCATTTTGAACGTCGCTATAGGAAACGACAAATTAAACTTCAGTCTACTAGACGTTACAGCTTGAGCAACATTGTGAACAAACATAAGGAAGAAATCTGAAGTAATATTTCTTGTAACTTGTTTGCCCAGTAACTAGCGCATGTAGTGCCGTCCTGTACAAAGAGTTGGGGGGCAAGAGACCGCATTTTCTGAAGGTTTGACTGGTTGCCCGGATGTTCTTGTTTGAGTGCTCGAATAACGGCTCTGTATTTTGGGTCAAGGTCACTTGAAGGTCGCCGACAACGGGAGCTAAAAGCATTTCACGCTTAAAGCGGGCTTTTTGTTCCGGCGTAGTAGACTAATAAGACACGTGGCCTGAACTTTCTTCAGGCCGCGGGGTCACAGGTGGCTCAAAACAAAAGACATTTGAAGAAAACCTACCATTTCATAGAAGCACCAGCTCGCTTTGCGTGGCTGTTAGCTTTCGTCCAGCACTGCCATAATATGTGCTGTGAAGGCAGCGGTGTGTATCACGTAGAAAGCAAGCGGTGGTAGGCGATATACTATTGGAGATTAAGACGGAGAAATGAGATTTGGCGAGGCCTTCCACTGCGTATAGGGTAGATAATAGATGGTCTGTTAGAGTTACAGTATGGGTATCAAGGGAATGAAAGCAGAGAACTGGTGTTCTAGGTAAATGAGGAAATCCGCATTCACAAGATGGTCTCAGCTGGTGCACGACAGACGTAATTCAAGATCGTCGGGAGAGGCCTTCGGCCTGCAGTGTACATTGCAGTCCTGCAGTGCTTCTACTAGTGACTCGAAAACATTAGTGTGATTTTTGGGCACTTCTAGGCCGGTGACGGACAGATGCGTGACTCACAGCTCCATCACCACCTAACTTCGCGCTCGAACAGCTCTTCAGAAGTGGTGTGTCCGATGATGATGATTATGCTGATTATGAAGATGGACATTGGCATCCCCTTTGAAACGAGGCGGGGACAAACAGTAACCTATCCTGCTTGGTTTCATCAGGTTTTGCCACATCTATTGATATCTAGCCATTTGCCTATCTGATGTTCATCGTAATTTTCGTATTTAAAACCTCTCTCACAACGTTCTACCATTGATTACGCTTGCAATGGCTCCGGTTCTGTCAATCTCTTTTATGCATTTCTTCTACCAATACTCTAATCGTCTCTTACGTAACTCGACTGCTGACCAGTTAATCCTTCCACCTCGCTTTAATCCCAACGCTTCTGGAAGGTGGCCGCACCCTACCGTTCACGCTCGGTGAATATTTTGACATTTCATTGCGATGTGCCGACCGGGCAGTTTTTTTTTTTTTTTTTTTTTTTTTTACAACATGCGTGTCTCAACCAGTAACGCATACTTTCTCCGGTACTCTTGCCCTCGGGCAGCCAGCTCGGGCTTGAAATAGCAAGGCACTTTCGCGTACAATCTTTCCCTCCTCTTTCTTTTCTTCCCCCTTTCTTGAATCCAATTTACCGTCTCCGTTTCTCTCACGCTGCCCAGACGTCGCGAGCGCCGGCTGGCACGGTACTCGCAGCCGGACAAGGCGTCTCGTTATTGAATAGACCGAATGGGCATGCAACCAGAGAGAGTAAAGGCGCTACGCCCACAGATTGGGTAAACACAGACAGAGCGGTGCAGGTTTGCTGGTGTTTCATTAATTGTTTTTATCGTGTGTACGTGCTACGCTTGTGCGATTGCTAGCAAAAATCAATATCCGGAAGATCTGACGATCCGATCCTTCATCGACCGAGCGTATGTGCAATACGCGCATCTATCGCATACGGGTGTTTGCGGCATGCATCAAACGCTCTTGGGGCGTTTTACTTACGGCGCCACAAGTTTCTAAATATTCGAGCAATCACATTTAATTATTTAACCTCACAAAGGGAATAGAATTTGGCAAACACACATGTTCAATTTTAAATGGGGTGCTTATCGTTTTGACCACTCGTATTTCTTTGAGGGGATGCTAGAAATTAAAAAAAAATAATTCCTCTACAGTGCGAAAAACGACACATTTCCTACTCAACATGCTTGCAAGCCAGATAAGATTACACAAAAAAAAAACACATGTAGCAACGCCGACTTGTAGTTTTCGCCGCAGCTGGTGGGGACGTAATCAATTTTGACGCCATCTGCTAAGCACTAGTTACAGACGGCTATGTTAGCTGGTGCGTCCACAACCGCACGAAATGGCATGACAATTGCGTTCATTCTAATAAGCCATACAATCCCAATCTCAGTTCCGGAAAATAAGAGAATCTTTCAGTTGTCGTGATATATACGCGCGTCTTGTGCAAGACAAGGACGTTCTCGTTAGAACTAACTATTTGCCCCATCGTTTCAATCAAACGGATAGTTTCTTCTTTGTGAAAGCAAAAACCCTTACGGGAGACAGCCTCGATATATGACCGTAAGTCTTGGCTTTCGCATTGGAAGTAAACGTACAATGGTCATCCACGCAAAAGCAAAACATCGCCAGGAATTTGAAACAAGCTCGACTAACTATACTGGTGGTTAGGCGTTTCTCCAGCGTAACCCTGTACTTCGGGGAACAAAGCATGTAGTCCGCCGAAAAATTATAGAAAGAACAATGGCCCGAGACATTTCCGGTTTCAGTCTAAATAAATCTGTTTCGGACATTCCCATTGCGAAAGCTTAGCTGAACGTTCCCGGCGCCGCAGCAGACAATATGGCACCGCATATCCGGTTACAAAAGTTTTGGTATGCGGGATGAAACGTTGCTTTTGCTGTCAGCAAACTGGCGGCCGGCTGTTGCAGGAAAAGTGCGGCATCCGAGATCCTGTCATACCCCGCCAGGAGCGTCTGCGCGAAGAGGCGTTTGGTGTGTTGCAACACCACGTACCCGAGGGTTAAACCCTCCCATGTCTAACCGTGCGCGGCTTAGCCGTTTCCGAGGAAAAGGGATCCTGCGAGTTCCACGCCGCGCACGACCGCCCGGCCGCTGTATCTTGAAATCCATCCGCGGCGCCGACAACTTCCTCCCTGCGAGGTATTTTCGCGGCTTAGTTCGAGATGATACGAGCCGCAGCCAAAGGTCAATTCGCTCGCTGCTGAAGTCGCGCTTACTCACTCCAGCGTTTTGACAGCGAGTTTCCGCGGTCACCGAGTGAGATGCGTTCACGTTTGCTTGTGCGTGCATGCATGACACCATGCTTGTTAATTAAGTTGGTATGCCTATGTTTGCAAGTTGATAGGGCTGATAAAAGTACTATCGTTACTTCGTATAGCTGTCCACTAATTTGCTATTGCAATCGATTGCTTCGGCTTGCGGGCGAAACTGCGACATTTTTTTATGAACCCTGCAGCGTCCCCTTGCATAGGGCTCCACGGTGGGTGGCTGGCGTTGCTGCCCAAAACTGCACGTTCACCTATGGCTAGTTCATTGCCCCCCCCCCCCTCCCTGATCGCTCTTAGAAAAGAGGGCGCACCGATAGTCTTCCAGATTGTTGGTCACCAAAAAGAATTATTTCCCCTATTCCATGTCATTCACTATGAAACAGAAAAACAAGCACGACCAATCTCACCTTTTCTTGTCTGAAAATCTATAACCGAGGCACTTGGACCAGGTTATAAAGCATAGAAGATGACTAGAGGAGATCTGCTTTTGGAACTCAGCGATAAAAAGCAACACGAAAGACTGTCTAATAAAGTGTCACTTGAAGATGTCACAGTGAAAGCGACCCCGCTCCGTACGATGAACATCACCTGTGGCGTCGTTTCCAATGCTGATCTGGTGGAGCTGACTGATTAACTATTTGAGGGCTGCGATGATCGGAATGTGATCAACGTCAAGAGAATAAAGATGAAGCCTGATGGAAAAGAGTTCGAAACTGAGGACCAGTCGGATCAAGTTTGCTGCCTCAGACCACTAAAAGATCCGAGTCAGACTGTACATCCTGAATCCTCTCAGATGCTTTAAATGCCAAAGATCTGGCGACAGTTCACAAAACTGCCGAGGCCGCATGACTCGCGCTAAATGTAGTGCCCATGAACCCCCACCTGACAATCGCGAGAATGCTCCTCAGTGCGTGAACAGTGATGGTAAGAACGCCGCACACTCGTGGTCATGTCCATCATGGAAACAAAGAAAAACAAATTGTCGCAATCCAAGTCAAGAAAACATATAATTCAAGGAGATACGCAGGCGGGTATCATACCTGCCCCAGAACAGCTTTGCCGAACTGGCGCGTCAAGGGGCAGCGCCACAACGTCCTCCGGTGGCTGCCCTCCGGCTCACACGCAGTGAGCCACCAGTTGTAAGAGTTCCATGTGAATTTCCGCAGTAGTTCTGAGTGCATTCCGACAAGTTCTCTAACAGATCATGGCTCAGTCAGGATGCCGTCGAAGCAGGGACGTGTTACCATTGCCGTGTTGAGACTGATTCACACTTCACCGACACGAGACCGATTTTGGTCTGCCGGCTGATGACGGGAGCAGTTTACAGGACAGAAAACGCTGTGGCCAATGGTTTAAAGGAAGTAAAATGCTGTCGCCAACAGTCGGCAGACCAAAGTCGGTGCCGTGTCGGCCTAGTGTGAATCGGCCTTATAAAGCAGCAATTACAAAGCACATTCTTAAGCGCCATGTATGCAAATCGTCGTAGCGCATCGGAAGCGGCGCCTGATGCAACAGCCCATGCTCTGGTGGCGCCATCTCGTGCCTTTCGACATCAAGTGCGGCAGCCGTGAGTCCTCCCTGAACACGCTACCCGATATTCTACTACACTATAACGACACTAAAGGCAAATATACCAAGTTAATGTGGACTGCTTAAATACCATTCCAGAAACCTCGCCACGCTTGTTAAGTGCCAAGGAAAAACAATTAACAAGAAAATTGTATCCGAAGGGTCCGACTACCTTTATGGCAATTCAAATCTCCCGCCACACAACCGAGCAGTGGTGACGCTGCATTCCACTGCTTTGCTGTAGCCGGTGAGTAAAACAGCGGCCGACAGACCGCAGAATCTTGTTTTGCACAAAGCCCAAAACGCATGGCAATGGGAAAAACCGAGCCAAGACTGAGCGGTGGATTCGCCACTGCAGCTGCTCGTGGTGGCGGGTGGTGCAGAGTCTATCGAAACTATCGACCGCCCGCGTCGTTGTCAAGGTTATATGTCAAGTTAATTTTTCTAAAAATGAAATAGAACTGGACCAGTAGCATTCTCTTTCATCTTATAATGCAATACAATAGATTGTTTAAAACGAGTGGTTGAGTACTAGTGAAAGTATTTAAATAACGATTGCCTTCGTCATCGGGCAAATACTTTAACGTCCTGGGGGAGTCTCTAATCGTGTGCTACATTTACCTGAATTTCCCGATTGCTAGAGATTCTCTAGTACTAATCTATCACTTTAACTTGACCTAATATTTGCCTTTAATGTCCCTTTGTTCTACACGGGCTTACAAGGCGTAGTTGCGTCTGTTATTTGAACATAGCTTTCCTACAGTCCCCCTTACGATGTGCGTCACCATACAATGAAGTTCGCGTGCATAAAACTCATGCGCAGTTTGCATTTCGTACATGGTGAGGAAAAAAAACTGTCGATTGAAATGTTTTTGTCTAAAACTGCAAGTTTTGAAGAGTGTCGATTCAAGCACATCCAATCAGCATTACACTTCTGTCGTGACAGCATCCCGTTTTATTTCGCACTCGAATAAGGCACGGGCCTCTTACAGATCGTTCTACAGTAAAAAGTGAGCAGCGTGGCCACATCCTACAAGTGCAGGCACAGTGCCCTACGACATGTCATGTAGGTTTCAATGCGTGGCCCTACGCCACGGTGTCTATAAATGTTCATTTGATGGAGCAATTTACACATTCGCACCGACGTGACTTCTTGCGTAGACTTCGCGGCTTTCTTTGTGGGGCGTTCGTGAAACGCATCACAAGCTGTCAGGATGAACACCCTTCTGGGCGTAAGATATTTTCGTGGTGACATTGATGAGAAGGCGTGGTACTCAATACAAGGCGTCGCTACCGTCGCAGTGGCTGCGTGTGTGATGATGCACGCCCTAGAGGAAAGGAAAAGACCAGTATAACGCGACGCATAAATATACAACTCGCAGTAGTAATGTATTATTCTATGCGTATAAGAACTATAATGGCCATTCCCAAGTGTGATAATTT
>NC_051162.1:96848577-96878246 GCF_013339745.2 Dermacentor silvarum
AGGTGATAGCATGTGATGTATCCTTTGTGGAGGTCACAAAGCACGCTCCTGAACTCGAAATCGCAATACATTTCCGTGAACTCCAATCGAAGTACTGTTGCCCTGAATTCTACACCGACGCGTCAAAGTCCCATGCTGGTGTATCTTACGCGGCCGTCGGTCCATCTTTCTCTGAATCAGACGTATTGAACCCTTATACAAGTATCCTCACTGCAGAAGCCTATGCAGTACTGTCTGCGATTAAACACATTAAGAATTTAAAGCTACATAAGGCAATAATATTCCCCCGCAGGGGCGTCTGCGCAAGCAGGCGTTTGGTGAGTTGCGCCACCACGTACCTGAGCACACGGGGGTTGGACCCTCCCACGCGTAGCCGTGCGTGGCTTTGCCGTGTCTGGGGAAAGGGGGATCCTGGAGGTTGAGCTAATGCCGGGTGTTTGGACCTTTAAGGCCCCCCGGCGGAGGCAACACACCTCTTTGGCCTCTGCTTCACATAGACGGCACCTCTAGACTGACCCACCTGGAGGAAATCGGCAGTCGCCTTTTCCTGTCCCCCTCCTCAATCTTTTGTCTTTCTCTCTCACTTTTTCCATCTGTCCTGTCTTCTAGTCACTTCTTCTCACTTCCGAATTTCTGGGCGGCAAGGGTTAACCTTGTGTATTATATCCAGCCTTGGATATATATATTAGGTTATAGTGGCGGTGTATAGCTGGCGTGTGCAGGTAATCTTCAAACCTTGTACCGTCCCCTTGTTGGGCTCCATGGTGGGCGGCTACCATCGCTGCCGAAATCAATAAACCTGTATGGCATTCGCATCATTCCCTAAACTACCTGATCGTCCTCTTTCAAAAAGAGGGCGCACCGAAGAAACAGCTCAATTTTTCTTTCAACGCAAAGAAACCTTTCCACGATTCCATGTCATTCATAGTGAAAACCCTCAAAAGACCGTAAGAATGATTTCACCTTTCACTGTTGCAAAAAATCTCACCGAAACAATTGGTCCCGGCTACAAAGTTACAAAGATGGCGAGCGGTGACCTCCTTCTTGAGGTCCGCGACAAACAACAACATGAGAAACTCGCAAATCTGGTCTCACTCGGTGGTGTGAACCTCACAGTGACCCCACATCGATCGATGAACACAAGCAGAGGAGTGATTTCCGACGATGATCTGCTGTACCTGACCGAGGAAGAGCTCCTAGAGGGCTGGAAGGAGCAGAATGTTACCATAGTGAAGAGAATAATAATCAAACGGGAAAACAAAGAAATTCCAACTAAACATCTGATCGTCACCTTTGCGTCCAGTGTGCTGCCAGAAACGTTAGAAACAGGATACACGAAAGTCCGAGTCCGACCATATATCCCGAACCCTCGAAGGTGTTTCAAGTGTCAGAGGTATGGCCACGGTTCACAAAGCTGCCGAGGCCGACAAACCTGTGCGAAGTGTGGTGACCATGGTCACCCCTCAGATGACTGTGATGGCACACTCCACTGTTCGAACTGTGACGGTGGACATGCAGCTTACTCTAGAGCGTGCCCTACGTGGCAGAAAGAGAAGGATATAATAACCCTCAAAGTAAAAGAAAACATTTCATTCCAAGAAGCACGAAAGCGTATCTCTTTTCTTCATTCCACAGGGTATTCTGGTGCGGCGCGTAGGGGGGCAACGTCGCAGCAGACTCCGGCATCGGCCCGGTCCACAAAGAGTGTGGCCGCGGTGGTGCCACCAGCCCCCCAGGCGACAGCAGCCAGCGCTGCTGCGCCGTCTCTTAAGGAAGGCCCATCGACTTCTGGGTTGGTGGCCTCCAAGGCCCTGCTTTTCGAGGCAAGGCCCACCCCGAAAACATCCCGCTCGCTTGAGCGGAAGTCCAGCGGCTCCTTGGAGTCGATGGACACAACCCCAAGCCAGGCGGCGCATCCAGCGCCTCCGGAGCGACGCGATTCTCGCGACCGCTCCAAGAAAGACAAACCCCGGATTACGGCGCCTGGAAAGGCTCCGTAAGCCAACTAGACTCATCTCTTGACACACAGCCCAAAAACACAAACAATATGGATACACAAATATTACACTGGAATGTGAGAGGCTTAATGCACAACCTCGATGACATTAAAGAACTTTTACACAAATACAATCCAAAGGTGCTGTGTGTTCAGGAGACACATCTTAAACCCACACAAACAAACTTTCTACAGCAATACGCCATTTTCCGGAAAGACCGGGACGATGCTGCTACAGCGTCGGGCGGTGTAGCTATAATTGCCGACAGAGGCGTTGCATGTCGGAAACTGAAACTCCAAACTCCTCTTGAAGCAGTTGCTATCGAAGCAGTGCTGTTTAATAAACTAGTCACCATCGCGTCTGTATACATCCCCCCAGGTTATCAACTCTCTAGAACAACATTTCAAAGCTTTATTGATGAACTCCATCACCCTTACATAGTCGTTGGTGATCTAAACGCACATAGTACACTGTGGGGCGACTCTCGTTGTGATGCGAGAGGACGACTAATAGAAAACTTCCTGCTCTCTTCAAGTGCCTGCTTGCTTAACAAAAAAGAACCAACATTCTACAGCCCTACACACAAAACATTTTCTTCCATAGACTTAAGCATAGCGTCCAGTACAATTTTGCCGTATTTGAAATGGGATGTGATCAATAACCCCTATGGAAGTGATCACTTCCCCATCCTACTAAACCTTACAAAACAATCTGAGTGCTCTACACACGTTCCTCGATGGAAAGTCAACTCAGCTGACTGGGCGCGGTTTCGCGAAGAAACACATTTGCCCTGGGACGATGTCGTTTCACTTGATATTGACGCTGCAGTAGCATACATTACAGCGTTTATTATTGATGTTGCATCAGTATGTATTCCCCAAACAAATGGGTCGCCTTCGAAACGACGTATTCCATGGTGGAATGAGGAGTGTAGGGAAGCCCGGAAAAAGCAAAACAAGGCCTGGAATCTCCTTCGTAACTCCCCGACCACAGAAAACCTAATTAACTTCAAGGCGATTAAATCACAAGGTAGAAGAACACGCCGCCGCGCTAAACGAGAAAGTTGGGAAAAGTACATATCCAGCATCAACTCTTATACAGACGAACGCAAAGCCTGGAACAGGGTAAACAAAATAAAAGGCCGCGAAACTCATCCTCTACCTTTAGTAAACACACAAGGAGACACTCTTGAGGACCAGGCTGATTGTCTAGGAGCACATTTCGAGCATATTTCCAGTACCTCCCATTATACAGATACATTTCTAAGATATCAGCGACAAGCAGAGCGACAGCCTCTGGGTTGGAAAGACACAGCCAATGCAGCATACAATCGTCCATTTAGCATGGCGGAGTTTCAGGCTTCACTGAATTGTAGTAACGCGTCTGCTCCAGGAAGTGACAGAATACTATATGAAATGATAAAACACTTACACCCTGAAACCCACAAAACACTATTGTCACTCTTTAACACCATGTTCTCTGCCGGCTACATTCCGACTGCATGGAAAGAAGCAATTGTAATTCCTATTCTCAAAGATGGCAAGGACCCTTCTTCGGCCAGTAGCTATAGGCCTATAGCTCTGACAAGTTGTATATGCAAGCTCTTTGAGAAAATGATCAATCGCCGCCTCATCCATTTTCTTGAAAGTAACAAAATACTCGATCCCTTACAGTGCGGTTTCAGGGAAGGTAGATCCACAACAGATCACCTTGTCCGCATCGAGACAAATATTCGTGATGCCTTTGTGCACAAACAGTTTTTCTTGTCAGTATTTTTAGATATGGAAAAGGCATACGACACAACTTGGCGATTTGGAATCCTCCGTGATCTTTCTGGAATGGGAGTTCGAGGCAACTTACTGATTGTGATTCAGAGTTACCTCTCCAATCGCACGTTCCGTGTGAGAGTTGGTAACGTCCTGTCTCGTCCATTTACGCAAGAGGCTGGGGTACCTCAAGGTGGTGTGCTGAGCTGTACTTTATTTATCGTCAAAATGAACTCGCTGTATACTGTCATGCCACGTAGTATGTTTTATTCTGTGTATGTGGATGACATCCAAATAGGTTACAAATCATGCAATCTAAATATCTGCGAGCGACAAGTACAGCTTGGCTTAAATAAATTGTCTAAGTGGGCGGATGAGAACGGTTTTAAATTAAACCCTCAAAAAAGTACGTGTGTCCTCTTCTCTAACAAGAGGGGTGTACTGCGGGACCCGTTAATAGATATCAATGGAGAACGACTATCTGTAAGCCGTGAACATAAATTTCTAGGTATCATTTTAGACTGCAAGTTAAATTTTGTCCCACACCTGAAGTATCTTAAAGCAAAGTGCCTCAAGACTATGAATCTGCTGAAGCTTTTGTCACGCACATCCTGGGGAAGTGACAGGAGATGCCTCATAAAGTTATACAAAAGTCTTATATTATCGCGTCTTGACTATGGAGCAGTAGTCTATAATTCTGCGAGGCCTAGTGTTTTGAAAATGCTGGATCCTATTCACCACCTAGGCATCCGCCTTGCTACAGGTGCCTTCAGGACTAGTCCTGTACAAAGCCTGTACGTCGAGTCAGACGTATGGTCTCTATTCTTCCAAAGGACATATTTAAGTTTCTCCTATGCCTTGAAGGTAAAATCTGCAGTAGACCACCCATGCCACTCAATTATTCAGGACTTGTCCACGGCCAGGCTGTTCCGTAACCGCCCAGCCACTAGGCCTCCTATGTCCCTCCGATTGGAAGCCCTGTCTGAAGAAACAGGCTTCTCTCTTCTAGAGAATGTCCTGATGGCTTCTACTAGGCTCCCACCACCTTGGGAGTGGCAGACCATCCAGTACGATGTCTCTTTTGTAGAAATATCAAAATGGGCACCTGAAGCACACATACACTCGCATTTTCTTGAACTTCGGGAGAAGTATTCTTGCAGTGAATTTTATACGGACGCCTCCAAATCTTCTACTGGTGTTGCTTACGCAGCTTTGGGACCATCTTTTACAGTGTCCGGGGCACTAAATCCGCATACAAGCATTTTTACAGCGGAAGCATACGCAATCCTTTCAGCAGTCAAACACATAAAACAAATGAATATTACAAAAGCAATTGTGTTCACAGACTCATTGAGTGTCGTTAGAGCTCTAATGAGTCTACGAAAACACAAGAACTCAGTTTATAACGAACTGTACAGCTTGCTATGCTCAGCTTACAAGGACAACCAAGTAATCATAATATGCTGGGTACCTGGCCATAGAGGTATCAAAGGCAATGTAGCTGCAGACGAAAGTGCCACTTCAGTAGTTTTTGAACATACAAACACAAACATAGCCATCCCTTTCACTGACCTAAAGCCCTTCCTGCGCCATGAATTACGGAAATATTGGCAAAGGCAGTGGGACAATCAAGTGTCAAATAAGCTACATGTAACCAAGCCAAGAATTGGGAAATGGATATCTCAGAAAACAACAAGACACAAGGAAGTGCTTCTATGCAGGTTAAGGATAGGACATACCTATGGAACACACTCGTATCTCCTTACAGGAAGTGATCCTCCGATATGTGATAGGTGTGGCGACATACTTACAGTTCTCCATGTCCTTATCCAGTGCCCAGAAATAGAAGCTCAGCGTAAAAAGTACTTTTATCCCGCGTATCGTGAGCACATCCCTCTTCACCCAGCATTCTTTCTTAGCCATGAGCCGCTTTTTGATTTTAATGCCATCTTAAAGTTTTTAGCAGATGTAAACACGTTACAAGTCATCTGGCCAGGGTATCTGTAGCGCAGCCTCGACTTGCAGGCTGCAGCTGCAGTGGAAAAACATTTTACAGCACGTGCCTCTCAGTCCTTGATTTCAAGGATCTCTTGAGGCAATAGTGCTATTGCATATATTTTATTATGTCACCGCTTTTTAATGAAACCTTTACGCTCATAGCTCACATCATTAGTCTTTGTCATTATTTTAACACTCATATATTTTACGCAATTTATAGCGATTTGTTTTAGGCCTCTTTACAGCCACCTTTTATGTACCATTTGCATCCTACTGTCCACTCCATCTATAATACATTCAGAACCCATCACCATGTGTCATGGCGCTCTTTGGTCATAGCTGGCCCTTGCGCCATTAAACACTACACATCATCAAGGCAATAATATTCACGGACTCCTTAAGTGTCGTAAAGGCACTAATGTCTTTAAGGAAACACAAAAATCCTGTTTTCATTGATCTTTACTCATATTTGTGCAATATTTACTCATCTGGTAGACATGTGACAATATGCTGGGTTCCTGGTCATAGATCCATCGAAGGTAATGTGCTTGCAGACCAAATGGCCACATCAATTACATCTGAAGCTACCAATCTTAGCAGTACTATTCCCGCCACAGATCTGAAGCCTTTTTTGCGAAGGAAACTGCGAAACCACTGGCAACGCCTGTGCGAGAGTGAAACAAATAATAAACTCCACCTGATTAAGCCACAGTTAGGTTTCTGGCCCTGTACAACTAAAACACGACGAACTGATGTCCTATTCTGCCGTCTCAGAATAGGACACACATATGGTACTCACAACTTTCTGTTGACTGGTAACGAGCCTCCAACCTGTGGCTCCCGCAGGGGCGTCTACGTCAGCAGGCGTTTGGTGTGTTGCGACACCACGGACCCGAGCACATGGGGGTTGGACCCTCCCGCGTCTAACCGTGCGCGGCTTAGCCGTGTCCGGGGAAAAGGGGATCCTGGAGGTTGAGCTGAAGCCGGGAGTTTGGACCTTTATGGCCCCCCGGCGGAGGCAACACACCTCTTTGGCGTCGGCTTCACGTAGACGGCACCCGCGGACTGACCCACCCGGGGGAAATCGGCGGTCGCCTTTTCCTGTCCCCCTCTCCGATCTTTTTCTTCTCTATTTTTCTGTCCTCACTGTCCTGTCACCTCTTCTCTTCAGTTACTTCCTCACTTTTCATAGGCGGCTTGGGTTAACCTTGTGTAGGTGCCCTCTCTTGGGTTTGTATATAAGGTTATAGCGGCAATGTACGGCTGGCGCCTGCAGCATTACACGTTAAGTGCTGCAGCGTCCCCTTGTTGGACTCCGAGGTGGGTGGCTGCCATTGCTGCCGAACTACACCAAATTGCTATGGGAACACCCGCTTTTCCTAGGCTTCTTGATCGTCTCCCTCAGAACAGGGGACGCACCGATGAGATTATAAACTTGTTCACCCGACCTAAAGACAGTTTTCCCACGATTTCAAGTAGTCCACAGTGAAAGAACCGAAAAACTAGCAAGAACCATATCCCCATTTGTAGTTGCAAAAAGCTTGACCAACACGCTAGGCCCTGGCTACAAGGTCACCAAAATGCCAAGTGGGGACCTTCTCCTTGAACTACGTGATAGAGAACAATACAATAGACTCGGCAAACTTGTTACTTTTGTGATGTCCCAGTTACTGTTTCACCGCATCGGTCCATGAACACAGTACGGGGGGTAGTATCAGAAGCAGACCTCATCGACTTATCTGAAACCGAATTGTTGGAAGGATGGAAGGAGCAGAATGTCACGAATGTGCAGCGCATTGTTATGAGACGGGACAACAAAGAAATTCCCACGAAACACCTGATACTTACCTTTGAATTAAGCGTCTTGCCACAAAGCATCGAAACCGGCTACACAAAAATAGCAGTAAGACCATATATCCCAAATCCTAGGCGATGCTACCAATGCCAAAGATTCGGCCATGGCTCGCAGAGCTGCCGTGGTCGACTCACCTGTGCCTAGTGTGGAGTACAAGGCCATGCCTCAGACAATTGCGAGGCTACACCTCACTGCATAAATTGCGATGGGGATCATCCAGCCTACTCCCGGTCTTGTCCAAGCTGGAAAAAAGAGAAAGAAATTCTAACACTGAAAGTCCGTGAAAACATATCGTTCAGGGAAGCACGCAAAAGGTGCTCACCATTCCACACTACCACTTATGCTGATGCGGCGCGTCAAGGGGCAGCGTCGCAGCGGCTACTGCCACCTGCCCAGCCCGCGCGCAGCGAGCTGTCGCTTGTGGCTCCTGCCCCCAGGGTGGAAGGAGCTAAGTCCACTCCACCCAACCAGCAAACAAGTCCGGTTACCTCAGGGTTGCCGGCACCGCCACAGTCCTCGGTGGCAGCCTGCGCTACGCGTAGTAAACCCGCAGGCCCGCCAGCAGCTCCCACGGTGGGTGCATTCGAGGCTGCCTCACCCTCACCGGCCACAGCTAGCGCTGGCAACAGCCGGCACAGCTCAGGCCCAAAGGCAGCCCCATCGACCTCCGGGCTGGTGGGCGCAAATGTCTCCTCCTTCGCGGCGAGACTTTCTCGCGAAACATCTCGCTCGCAAGAGCGCGTGTCCGGCGCCTCACAAGAGGCAATGGACACTACACCCATCCCGACGGCGCACCAAGCGCCTAAGGAGCGGCGAGGCTCCCTCGACCGCTTCAGAAAGGACAAATCCCGAGTTACGGGGCCTGGAAAGGGCTCTGTAATCTAAAACAACATTTCCTTTTTTAGTACACACAGCACCAATTTACTTTCATTATGGATACACAAATCATTCAATGGAACGTCAGAGGCCTTCTTAGAAACCTCGACGATGTCCAACAACTTATTTACCAACACAATCCAAAAGTGCTGTGTGTACAAGAAACGCACTTAAAATCGAAACATACAAATTTTCTCCGACAGTATGTTACGTTTCGTAAAGATCGCGATGATGCTCTCGCGTCATCAGGCGGTGTTGCCATTGTAATTCACAAAAGCATAGCATGTCAACGTTTGCAGCTACAAACGCCCCTTGAAGCAGTGGCAGTTCGACTTGTTCTTCTAAACAAGCTCATCACCATCTGCTCACTTTACATACCCCCCCAATTACCACTTACATAAACATGAATTTCAGTCCTTTATGGATGAATTGCCAGAACCCTATCTGGTTCTTGGCGATTTCAATGCGCACAGTAGTCTGTGGGGCGACTCTCGTATCGATGCGCGAGGTCGTCTTGTTGAACAATTTCTTTTCTCCTCTGGCGCGTGTCTCCTGAACAAGAAGGAACCTACATTTTACTGTCTCGCAAACAGAACCTTTTCTTCTATTGATCTTAGCATAGCTTCCCCGTCTCTATTATCTGAACTTAAATGGGAAGTTACCAAAAATCCGTACGGGAGCGATCACTTCCCAATACTACTGCGAACAACCAAAACTGAGCCGTCACCACAAGCCCCTCGATGGAAGATTGACACAGCCGATTGGGAGAAATTTCAAAATCTTACTAGTAGCATCTCCTGGGCCAACATGTCTTCGTTAGGAACTGATGCTGCTGTGGAATATTTTACTTCCTTCATAATTGATGCCGCTTTCAAATGCATATCCGAAATAAGTGGTGCGGCTTGCAAACGCCGTGTCCCATGGTGGAACGACGAATGTAGGAACGTTCGTAGAAAACAGAACAAAGCGTGGGGGTTGCTACGCGATTCTCCAACTGCGGAGAATCTTATCAATTTTAAGAAGGTAAAGTCCGAAGGCAGGAGAACGCGCCGACAGGCCAGAAGAGAGAGCTGGCAGAAGTTTTTATCAGGTATACACTCGTATACAGATGAGGCCAAAGTCTGGAACAGGGTTAACAAGGTGAGAGGACGACAAACATATTCACTCCCTTTGGTAAACACACAGGGCGACAGCTTGGAAGAGCAAGCGAACCACCTGGGTGCACATTTTGAACATGTGTCCAGTTCATTGCACTATTCCCCAGAATTTACAAAACACAAAGCAGCAATAGAAAAACAAAAACTAGACCGAAAGAGCACCGGGAACGAGCCTTATAACTTGCCTTTCTCTTTAGCAGAGCTTCAGGCATCACTTGCCTGTTGCAACCAATCTGCCCCAGGCCCTGACCGCATATTATATTAAACGTTGAAGAACCTGCCCTCTGAAACGAAGAAAACCCTTCTCTGTCTGTATAACTCTATATGGACCTTCCGGCGAGATCCCCTCTGCCTGGAAAGAGGCCATAGTGATCCCTATCCTGAAGCAGGGGAAGGATCCATCGTCTGTATCGAGTTATCGGCCGATAGCGCTAACAAGCTGTCTCTGCAAAGTCTTCGAAAAAATGATAAACCGCCGCCTATTACATTTCCTTGAATCAAACAAACTGCTTGACCCATACCAGTGCGGCTTTCGCGAGGGTCGATCCACCACTGACCATTTGATACGTATCGAGGCGCAGATACGCGAAGCTTTTGTTCACAAGCAGTTCTTTCTGTCTGTATTCCTAGACATGGAAAAGGCCTATGACACCACATGGCGGTTTGGAATACTGAGAGACCTCTCCCACTTTGGTATACGTGGTAATATGTTAAATGTGATTGAGAGTTATCTGCTGAATCGCACATTCCGTGTTCGAGTTGGCAATGTTCTATCACGACCTTTTGTGCAGGAAACTGGTGTACCCCAGGGAGGCGTGCTCAGCTGCACACTCTTTATCGTTAAAATGAACACGCTTCGTGCTTCGTTACCTCCCGCTATTTTTTATTCCACCTATGTGGACGATATACAAATAGGATTCAAGTCCTGTAACCTCGCAGTGTGCGAGAGACAGGTACAGCAGGGGTTGAACAAAGTGTCAAAGTGGGCAGACGAAAACGGGTTCAAAATAAACCCCCACAAAAGTTCTTGTGTTCTTTTCACCAGGAAGAAAGGTCTCGTTGCAGATCCCACTATCGAAATGTATGGACAACAAATACCTAAAAACAAAGATCACAAATTTTTAGGCATCATACTTGACTGTAAGCTTACTTTCATCATCCACATAAAACATCTCAAGGCGAAATGCCTAAGAACAATGAACTTACTGAAAATTTTATCTCACACATCCTGGGGCACCGACAGGAAGTGTTTAATGAATCTTCACAAGAGCCTCATTCGGTCACGATTGGACTATGGTGCCGTAGTATATCACTCTGCCGCCCCTAGCGCGCTAAAAATGCTAGATCCTGTCCACCATCTAGGTATCCGCCTGGCCACTGGCGCATTCAGAACAAGCCCCGTCGAAAGTTTATACGCAGAATCGAATGAGTGGTCACTCCACCTCCAGAGAACATACATCAGCTTCACCTATTTTCTCAAAGTGCACTCCGATCGGGAACATCCTTGTTTTACAACCCTTAATAATTTGAAGTGTTCAACGCTTTTCTATAATCGACCCTCTATGAGGCGGCCTTTCTCACTGCGTGTAATAGAACTTAGCGAAGAGATGGATGTCCCACTTCTAGAACATCGCCTAATGCCTCCAGCTAAGCTGTCTCCGCCCTGGGAGTGGCAGGTGATAGAATGTGATCTATCCTTTGTAGAGGTCACAAAGCATGCTCCCGACCTCGAAATTGCAATGCATTTCCGCGAACTTCAATCGAAGTACTCGTGCTCGGAATTCTATACCGACGCATCCAAGTCCCATGCTGGCGTATCTTACGCCGCGGTTGGCCCCTCTTTTTCAAAATCCGACGTATTAAACCCCCTAACAAGCATTTTCACCGCAGAAGCCTATGCAGTACTGTCTGCGGTGAAGCATATAGAGAAATTGAAACTACAAAAGGCAATAATATTCACAGACTCGTTGAGTCTTGTAAAAGCGCTAACATCTTTACAAAAGCATAAGAATCCTGTTGTTATCGAGCTTTACTCACTCTTGTGTAACATTTACCAATCTCGTAGACATGTAATAATATGCTGGGTGCCTGGCCATAGAGGCATCGAGGGCAATGTGCTAGCAGACCAGTTGGCCACATCAACTACATCACAAGCTATTAATCCTGCCGCTGCTATCTCCTCCACAGATCTGAAGCCTTTTTTGCGAAGGAAACTGCGAGGCCAATGGCAGCGTCTGTGGGACGCTGAAACAACTAATAAGCTCCACTTGATTAAGCCACAGTTAGGTTTCTGGCCCTGTACAACTAAAACACGACGTACTGATGTCCTATTCTGTCGTCTCAGAATAGGACACACATATGGTACTCACAATTTTCTATTGAATGGAAATGATCCTCCAACATGTGGTAGATGTGGCGACAGGCTCACCGTCCTCCACGTCCTCTTGGAGTGTCGGGAAGCCGAAAGAGAAAGAAAGAAACATTTTCCTCTCCCATATCGCTATTGTGTTCCTCTGCATCCCGCTATGTTTCTCGGTAAAGAACCACTTTTCAGCACCAACGCAGTCCTTGCTTTCTTGAAAGATGTTGTGCTACATGTTACTAGCCCAATAAGTTCGTAGTGCATCCTCTCTCTAGAGGATGTTGCTGCGATAGTTTTTTAACTGCACATGCCTCCAGGCCCTTGTGTTTCAATGGCTCTGTTTAGGCACTTGTGCCTCTGGCCAATTCTTGTATCTTTAATTATTTGTAACTCGTATCATTCTTTCGCAATGCATTGTTCATGTCCATAGTACACATAATCACTCATTGCATAATCTTATTGCTTATAGATTTTACGCACTTTACAGCGACTGATTTTAGGCCCCTTTACAGCCACGCCACATCTAATGTTCATATAATTCCCTATTCATCTACCACTAACAAGCCATTACCATCGTCTTGGCGCGAACTAATACTGTCATGGCGCTCTTTGGCCATACCTGGCCCTTGCGCCACTAAACTCCAACAATCATCATCCAACCTGTGGCCGATGTGGTCAGAGGCTGACCGTCCTCCATGTCTTCTTGGAGTGCCGGGAAGCCGAAACAGAGAGAAGGAAACACTTTCCTCTTGGATACCGCTACCATATCCCTCTCCATCCCAGTATGTTTCTTGGCAAAGAACCACTTTTTAATACCAAAGCAGTCCTAGGTTTTTATTGCGATAGCAATTATATGGACACTCAAAAGCAGATTTCTGCCGTCGGCGTCGCCGTCGCCGTCGCCGTCGCCGTCGCCGTGAGGTTCCGTATGACGTCATTTGGAGATGAAATCGTCGCCGCACGCCGAACGCTGTATGTGCGAGTGAAAGGGCGCGAGGGGCGCGTCTTTCACGGGGAGTGAACGCACGGCGGAGAACAAACGCGCGTTCTGCGCCGTGCTCGCTTAAGGGCTGCAGAAGTAGGCGTCTCTTTTCTCCTTTACAATCACCATATATGTAGAGCAAACGCGCCTTCTTCGGACGCGCGAGAGGCCGTGGGGGAGGGGGAGGGAAGGGAGGCGACGTTTAGCTGCGGCACCAAGTGCCTATTTATATCAGAGGCTCCAGCAACAGTCACCAACGCCGCACGCATTTTGAGCTAACGCGGGCAAAACGCCGATGGCGTCGACAACAGTTCTGCGTGTTGTTGCTACCAAAGCCGCTCACCTTACTTCGTATGACATTGCTGTGTTGCTATCGCATTCATTGCTTCGCCCTTAGGGCGAAACTGTGACATTTTTTTGAATGACGTGGTACTACATGTGATTAGCCCTAGATATTCGTAGCACATCCTCCCGCCAGAGGATGCTGTTGCGATAGTGCTCAGTATAGCGCATGCCTCCAGGCCTTTATGTTCAAGGGCTCTGTTGAGGCAATAGTGCTTCATGCCAATTTTCGCATCGGACATACTTTGCAAATAGTAGCATTTATTTGCAATGCATATTTCATGCTCATAGCACACGCCATCAGTCATTTCCATAATCTTATTACCTGTAGATTTTATGCACTTTACAGCGACTATTTTTTAGGCTCCCTTACAGCCACGTCATATCCACCACTCGTAATTCATCGCTTCAATTCAAACTCATTAACACTGGCCTGGCGCTCTTTGGCCATTATTGGCCCTTGCGCCATTAAACCCCATATATCATCATCTAAAAAAATGAAGCACGCAAGGTGAGCGCCAACCACCACCCTGTGGGTGTAGACGAAGTTGATGCGACGCTTCACCAAGTACAGTGCGTTTTTTTTTTGCGAACACTGTTTTTTAAGAGAAGCCCACGAAAGTTTCTCGAATCACGCCACTATATATTATTTATCTGCACAGGTGGACATCATTTCCAAGTAAAACCAAAACAATCCCTTCACTAATTAAACTAAATAAATTAACTTTGCCGCAAACAGCGGAGCTTGTGATCCACTAAGTTACAGCCAGGGCCGCTATCCCGACGACGACGACGCTGGATACTCAAACGCAGACTCTCGCGTTCTCGTTCTCGAAATTTGGTATCTTCGACTCGACGACGCGTCTTCTCGGCTGCAGCTTCGGCATGGTATTCCGGATCGGCTCGCCGCGGACGCGCAGATTCTCGCTTGGCCGCACGACAAACTTCAAGATGCGGCCTGGCGAAGCTTTGACATGTCTAGGCGAAGCGAGGCACATGTGGTTGCTAGGCGACGCGAAGTGACGTCATCGCTAGACGGAGCAGGTGCGCGGTCCTAGCAGCTCGGCGCGGCGGTGCCGTGCGGCAGCGAAGCGAGGCGCAGCTGTGCCAAGGGGTTGCTAGGCAACGCGTGGTGACGTCATCTCCAGGCGCAGTTTCTCGTCTACGCTATACGGCCAACATCCGGCTTGAACAGCTCCGCTGTTAAAACCCAACGAGAGATTCACAGTAAATATCCGCAGGTTTCTTCGACCGTCTTTCTGGTCATTGCAGGTGGCGGATCTTCGTCGCCACAACATATCACGAGGCACTTCTTTGTACAAATGGATATGTTTACAATATTCACATGTTATATACAGGCTGGCAAATGGGGAACATATGCAGTCGTCAGATAGGGTCAGCTTTCTTCGGCGACACTTCACATGGCGTCCGCTGCGACCCTCCTTCTGTGACTCCCAACTCGAAATGGACCACTCGCACGAAACTTTTCGTGCGATCGTTTCCGCGTCCCCTCTTCCTCAGTCATATATACCGACCTGCTACTCGATAAACCAGGTTGGTGGCGGCTCTCATAGGCCAGCCAGCCCGATCCAAACACACCGAGGACGTTGGCCTTTCGAAGCGCCTTCTTGCCTCTCCTCTTTTCAATAGTACACCCAAACAAAGCAGGTATGCAGCGTAGTTTACAGTCGCCATGTTTGCGGAGGACATGGCTCCCCTGTTCCGCCGAGCTGACTCCGAGAGGTCTGAAGCCAAGAAACTACGACATATGGTGCGACGTGTCGCACGATATGTCGGAGCAGCTGTCTGTCGGAACAGCTGTTTGCCTGTCCTGTGCGAAATCCGCCACAGACGGTCGCGGCATTCATTCAAGCGGCTACTGAGATTAAGCAAGTGCTCCAGCAGCGGTGCCGCCAGTGCGACCGCCTAAACCGCGCCACGATCAGCGTCTCTGCACTGACGGCCAGCGGCGAGAGTTCCTTGTGTGAGCTCGTCCGACAGGTAGTCCGTGAAAAGATTCGCAACCTCGCTGTACACAAGAACCTGTGGTGGGGGTTCTGTTGTCGCAGTTGTACGGCTAGAAATACGACAAACCTTCTCACTACCCGATTCACTACTGCATCAGTGCTACAGATATACATCTACCATTCGATATTGACGACATCATCGACTGTCTTATGACATTGGTTGGCGCTCTTTGGCCATCATTGGCCCTTGCACCATAAAATTCCATATACCATCATCATCCTCCCCATAATGTATTAACTTTAATGAAAGCTACTGTGAGAAACAATAAACATGCAAATATGCAACAAGTCTATATAGATGTATATATTGCAATGAAGCAGACGCGACTCGCGTTTTCTATAGCAGCTCGAAGATGATGACGACGACCCGTGATGTGATTTGCAAGAGAGCTCGGGCTGTTCGCTGCTGCTAGGCTGCTGTTTATCTGCTGCTTATCACCTTTAATTAAATATCATTGCATTTGGTGGAGGTGCTGGGCACATATATATATATATATATATATATATATATATATATACGCACACACACACACCTGTGTGTGTGCGTGCGTGCGTGTAGTGCAGGGTCACCACCCAGCTCAGCATGGTGTCCCTGCTTTTCCCTTAGGTGTTCTCTGTGCCTCTATATTGCCATATTAAGCACTATAAACAATCTATCACTATTTTACGCACTGTTGTATATGCTTACACTTAGTGATTCACTCATCTCTGATTCGTCTCATACGAAAGACAGTATCAATTATTCTCCGGAATTCAACGTGAGGGTATTTTGTCGCAATATTATGCCATGCACTGTATATTAGGCAATAAAAAACTAAGACACGTACTAATGCGAAAAGTAGCCAGTGTGCTCAAATCTGATAATCAACCACAGTTTCTTAAGTTTTCATATGTGAATGTTCATATCAAGGTGTCGCTTGTAGCAGTATAAAAATTTCCAATTTCTAGAGCCATCTTACTGTCGATGTCTATTTATTACTTATGCACATAAGAGCACAATCGAACAGCATATTATATTGATGTGCTAGATCCTCACAACTTTTGTAGTGCATTTTCTGTTTTCCTTGATGTTCTGTAGAGTGCCGCTGCCTTGTACTTGCTGAAGCTTAGATCTCTTTCTTGGAGGAAGATACGATCCGTGCACTTCAGAGCAGGACTTAAGGTTTAACAGTGCCTATCGCGATAACTTTCTTTACGTCGTCTGGAATTATATCCAAGTATTTAAGTTGAAGCAAACATTTAGTTGCGCCTAATTCCTGACGCGTTCCACCCACTAAGTGCATGAAACCGCGAATATTGAATAACACTACGTTGTGTTCCCACGTAGGAATGGCCTACCTTGGAGGTACTTGCGGCCCCAAAAAAGTTTCAATCGGGAAGGACCAGCCGCTGACGTTTTCCGGTCTACATGTCGCCGTCCACGAAATTGGACATTTGTAAGTACCTCTAGGTACGGATTCCTGACTTAAGTTCCAGTGCCAATGCTGCATTTCCTGCTATATTCTTTCAGTTTTGCCTGTTAGTGATAAGCCAGTTCAATTAGTTTTTCAGAATTTTGACAGTATATTCAATATGTTCAGCGCATATTGCCCAGATTATTCTTTTTCTTTGCTAACAAAATTTCGCAAGCATTACAGAGAGCGTACTCCGGAGAAAGAAAGACAACACGTTGAATACAGAAGAGAGCATACGAACAAACTGGACGTATGGTAACAGGCGATCAACGTGCTCTTGTCGGGTGTGATACAGGCGGCTATGATGCTAGAAAGCCGTTTCGATCTTTACTTCTTGACGCATTCGCGCATCAATAGTACTTTTTGTCCATGTTCCTTTATATTGAAAAAGCATACGACACCACGTGGCACTACGGAATTCTGCGGGATCTGTCAGGAATATATGTATCAGGGGGAACATGTTACACGTCATTGAAAGGTACTTAACAAATCGGACGTTCCGTGTTCGAATTGGTAATGCTTTGTCTAGGTCATTTATCCAGGAAACTGGGGTGCCGCAGGGTGGCGTAATAAGTTGTACCCTTTTTATTGTAAAAATGAACTCCTTGCGTTCATCTATTCCGCAGAGTATGCTTTATTCTGCATGTGTCGATAATGTTCAGATCAGATTTAAATCGTATGAATACACAGTGCATGAACCACACTTTCAGCTTTGAATTCATTGCTCGACGGCACATTCACAAACACTGGCATGGCGCTCTTTGGCCATAACTGGCCCTTGCGCCATAAAACACCACACATCATCATCACACTTTCAGCTTTGCCTAAGCAAGGCAGCCAAATCAGCTAACGAAAATGGGTTTACGGTAAATCCCCATAAAAGCCATGTCCTCATTACAAGAAAGCGAGACCTTGTGGCAGAGCCCGCTATCAAACTCCATGGACAGCGCTTACCTCTGAAGGCGGAACACAGTTTTTAGGTGCAATACTTTACGCTTAACTATCATTTATTCCCCACATTAAGTAACTTGAAGGTAAATTCCTAAAAACACTGAATATTCTCAAAATACTGTCACACACAACAGGCAGGGAGAGAAAGTGTTTATTGAACGTGTACAAGAACCTCGTACAATCAAGTTTAGATTACGGCGACGTGGTGTATCACTCTGCTGCACCAACCTTGTTAAAGATGATGGATCCGATTCACCATTTAGGCGCGCGATTGGCCACAGGGGTCTTCAGTTAGAAAGTCCCTACGTGGAATCGAAGTAAAGGTAATTTAATTTGCGAAGTTCGTACTCCAGTTTTACTTTTCTGAAAGTGCATTGGAACCATGAACACCTCTGTTACGCAGCCGTAAACAATACCACAGCTCCCACACAGTTTCGGAATCGACCTACAG
This sequence comes from Dermacentor silvarum, assembly GCF_013339745.2. Taxonomy (NCBI): domain Eukaryota; kingdom Metazoa; phylum Arthropoda; class Arachnida; order Ixodida; family Ixodidae; genus Dermacentor; species Dermacentor silvarum. Next base: position 96,866,796 of record NC_051162.1, read on the forward strand.
CGAGAGAGCCATTCTCACTGCGTGTCAGAAGCTAAGTAATAAAATTGGTGTCCTCTTGCTTGAACATTGCCTAATGCCACCAGCAAAGCTGCTACCTCCATGGCAGTGGCGGGTGGTTGAATATGACACATCGTTTATCGAGGTCATGAAACACGCTCCACAGACACCCATTCAAATGCACTCTTTAGAACTTCAGTCAAAGTATTCTTGGCACGAATGTCTTTAGAACAGCACAAGAATCCTGTTTTTATTGAGCTTTATTTATTATAGTGCACTATTTATTCATCTCATCAACATGTGGCACTTTGCTGGGTCCCTTCGCATAGAGAAATAGAGGGTAATATGCTTGCCGACGAAATCGCTGCATCAATTGCATCGGAAGTTGTTAATCTTACCGCGACTGTCTCTGCTGAAGATAAAAGCTTTCTTACGTAAGAAACGAAAAACCCATTGACGAAGCTTGCAGTATGCTAAAACGAATAATAAGCTCTACTTAATAAAACTACAGTTAGGCATTTGTACTTCCACAATAAAAAACACGACACATAGATGTCCTATTCTGTCGACTCAAGATATAAGGCACACGTATGGCCCCCACCATTTTCCACGGACTGGTGATGAGCCTCGAACCCATAGCAGATGTCGTGAGAGGCTCACCGTCCCTCATATTTTGCATATAATGCCAGGAAGCAGAACTTCTACTTACAAAGTACTTCCCTTTAGCTTACAGAGACCATACAGCTCGCCATCCGGCAATGTTCCTTTGATCAGAGCCGTTTCTATAGCGCAGCTATTAGACGCCCGTTCATGCGGCGAGCGTCGGCGTCGGCGGCGTAAACAAGCGAACGAAGACAGCGAAAGATGAAAGCGAACGCGGAGCGCAGCGGGGGATGAAAGACGGCAGGAGGAATGCGGAGACGAGGGTGCAGCGGAACCATGAGGCGGAAAGCGGACGAGGATATGGCGAAAGCGTGAGAAAAAAATTCATGAGTCATTCCACTCTGTAAAGGTGGATGATGATGGTGATTAGTGTGGTTTATTGGCGCAAGGGCCACATGTGGCCAAAGAGCGCCAAGGCGGTGATAATGGCTTCTCAGGGGTACATGATAGTGAATTACGAGGTGTCGACAAAACATTAGATGTGGCATGGCTCTAAAGGTTCCTAAAAGTTGACGCTGTAAAGTGCGTAAAATCTACAGGCGATATGATTGTGGCAATGACTAACGTGGTGTACTACGGACATGAAAAATGCATCACAAAAAAATGATAAGATAGGCAAGGTATATCAGATAGAAAAATTGCCAAGAAGCACTACTGCCTAAACAAAGCCCTTGAAACACAAGCGCCTGGAGGCATGTGCTATACAGAACTACTATCACAGCGGTATCCTCTGGAGAGAGGATGCGCTACGAATTTATTGGGCTAATAACATGCAGGACCACATCGATCAAGTAATCGACAACTGCTTTGACATTAGAAAGCGGTTCTTCACCAAGAAACATAATAGGATGTAGAGCGACATGATAGCGGTATGCTAAAGGAAAATATTTATTTCTTTCTGTTTCGGCTTCCCGACACTCTAGGAGAACGTGGAGGACGGTGAGCCTCTCACTACGTCTACCACAAGTTGGTGGTTCATCACCGGTCAGTAAAAAACTGTGGGTACCATATGTATGCCCTATTCTGAGCCGACAGAATAGGACATAAGTTCGCCGTGTTTTCGTATCTGAGGTCCAGAATCCTAACTGTGGCTTAAGCAAGTGGAGCTTATTATTTGTTTTGGCGTCCCACAGCCGTTCCCAGTAGTTTCTAAGTTTCTTTCGCAAAAAAGGCTTGAGATATGTGGCGGGAATAGCAGCGGTAGGTTTAATAGCTTGCGTTGTAATTGATGTTTGAGTATAGTTCGATGCACTCGAGATATTTTCAAAGACAGACAGAGGTTTATTTGAGGAAAGGCAGAGACGTCGGCCTGAGCGACAGTTTGCTCTGGCCTGCTTCTCTACACTGGGGAAGGGAAGTGTTCTTCTAGACAATCCGCCTGATCTTCCAGGCTATTGCCTTGGCTACTTACTAAGGGTAGAGGATGTGACTCGCGGCCTATTAGTTTATTTACCCTATTCCAGACTTTTGTTTCGTCGGTGTGTTAATTTATACTGGAAATGTACCTTTCCCAACGCTCTCTCTATGCACAACGACGCGTTCTTCTAACCTGCGTCGTTGCCTGTTTAAAATTGATCAGGTTTCCGGCTGTTGGGGAGTTGTGAAGCAATCCCCAGGCTTTGTTTTGCTTTTTACGTGCTCTTTGGCATTCCTCATTCCACCAAGGCAGACGACGCTTATTAGCCAGTCCATTCGTTTGTTGTATGCACCTTTCTGCAGCGTCAATGATACAACCTCTTGTATACGCCACATCATCTATGTTAAAAAGAGGCAATATCATCCCGGCTTAAATATGTTAATTCTCGGAAAAATTCCCAGTTAGCCGGGTCAACCTTCCATCGGGGAACGTGTGACCAGCATCCATCTTGTTTTGTTAAGCCTTGCATAATTGCGAAGTGGTTAAATTACGACAATGTGTCAATATTCTCTCGCAGACTGGGATGCGACCACGATGGTGAAAAGAACTCAACTTGCTCGTCTGGAGCTGGATACATTATGAACCCTTATAATGGTGGACGCCACCATTATGAGTGGTCGCCCTGTAGCAAGGCTTCTATCAAAAATTTTTTGCAGTAAGTTTTTTTTGTTTAACATTATAGCGATAATATCACCAGAAGCAAAACATTGCAGTAACTGTGCGCACGCGCACGTGTTTGTGTAACTGCTGGCTTGTGGAAGTGTCCGTGTGCATGTGTGTTTGTGCGCGCGTGTCTGTGTCTGTAACTGCACAACGTCAACTGTTAAAGCTATTCGACCTACTGACGTGCCCGTTCTCCGTTGGGTTCAGTCTGGTTGACGTACCGCTCTAGGCTGCACTGGTGATTTAGGTTATCAAACGTATCTCTAAAGAATCCGGCTTACACGCCAGAGAGTAAAGGTAAAATTTTAGATAGTAAGCAGACACTCTTATTGCGCAAATGAGACCCTTATGAGCGCCCTTAAAGAAAGTCTCTAATTTCAATGGCTGCAATAAAGCTTTGAGCCTTATCGAAGTGTCTAACGTGCTTCATTTAACCTTCTTGCAGACGTCTGCAGACTTTGGTAAGCTTGTGTGGGCTTTGGTAATCTCTGCCAGAAACTACAATAAAAAATCAGCGGGTATTCAAGCTGGCTTTCAAAGAAGGCTCCTCCCTCGTCCAAGTTGATTTTTTTTTGTTTTATTGCGATACCAATTATATGGACACTTCAACCGGATTTCTGCCGCCGGCTTCGCCGTCGTCGTCGCCGTCGCCGTGAGGTTCCGTATAGATTCCAAGGGCGATAAAATCGTCGCTGCGCGCCGTATGCGCGAGTGAAAGCGCGCGGGGGATGCGCGCTATCACGGAGAGCCAACCCACGGCGGAAAGCAAACGCGACCGTCGCGCGAAAGGCCGTGGGGGTATGGGGGGGGGAGGGAGGCGGGGCGACGCTGTGCTACGGCACCGAATGCGTATCTTGCAACCGAGCGCAAGGGGAACTGGCAACGCAATCTCTCACGCGAAAGCAAAACAGCGAGAAGGCAGCGCGGGAGGGAGGGGGGGAGCAGCTTCTACTCTACCAACAAATGCACTTGCACTGGCTGTGGTGGCGGTCGCCCGCACCATCTATTATCTCCACACGGCTCTGACCTTTGTATGCGCTGTGCATTCGCCGCTCAGTTTCCGTTGAAGCGATAGACCGCACGATTCTTCGCCGGCTGCAGCGCCTGCGCTTGCTGCCAGCGTTTTGACAGTCGTTGTCTGCGGTCATTCAGTGTCGTCTAATCATGTTTGCTTGTGCGCGATGACACCACACTTGTCAATTCAGTTAGAAAGCGAATGTGTCCAAGTTTATGCAGCCGATAAAACTACTATCCCTACTTCGAATAGCTATCTACCAATTTGCTATCGCAATTGATGTTTCGCCTTTCGGGTGAAACTGCGACATTTTTTAAAGCGGCGCTTTTTTAAGTCTCTTGCCCCCACGTTACGGGTAATCATTACTGTATTGATGAGAGAAATTGTGGCACGGGATATGAGCCATTGAATACGTGGCAAGGTCATGTGTTCCAATAAACAACTTGCAACACTGCGTAACTGCAATTTGACATGTGCTGCTGAGTTGGTGAATATTCTTCGCCACTTCCCGAGAAGCAGTTTGTGCCAATGTGTAGGTTCCCTAATGGACAAACAGAACAAGTGGCAAGAGCTTAAGTGAGCAACAGAAAAATGAGGAAGTTGGCTACAGAGAACTGAAGAAGTTCGTAAATGAAGCAGCCGAGTAGGGATGCACAAAATGCGACCAGAACGCGGATTTAGCGAGGAGCGTTGAAGTGCGTGGAGTGTAGATCAAGGGGAAATGGAACGAAGTAATTTAAGTAAACACAAAAATAGCTTCGCTTAACACCGATTCACGCATGTATATGCATCGGGTCCGCTGAGTTTTATGCCCTGAAAGTTCTAAAGAATGGTAGGACGGGTGTTCAACCTCAACATTTTTAAATGAAGTTTAGAACTAGCCGAGATAGGCGCAAATGAAATATTCGGAATCTTCCCTAGAGCAAAGGCTCTCTGTCGTTGCTTCGACCAGTCCCCGTTAGCGATATTCTTCCCCTGCATTCTCGCGCATCAGGGTCGGAAGTCCCACTTCCTTTTTAACGGCGAAGCTGTTCTAGCTAACCGTAAAAATTGCCGCCTGCTGCCGCAAAACCTCGACGAGCGATGACGTCGCTGCGTTGCCTAGCAACCACCTCGCAGAGCGGCGTGTGCCTCGTCTCCTCTCCGTGTCGTGCACGTGTTGCCTTGACATGGGACGTTAAGGAGAGGGAAGGAGAGCTTGCTCGGGAGAGGGAAAGAGGAAATGAGAGCGATATAGAGAGAGACAGAAATTGTAGCAGCACTAACGAGGCAACGCGCAGAGATGCTGTCGACGCCGCCCGCGTTGCCTAGCCGCACATGCGCCGAAGCAGTAGCGATGACGTCACCTCGTGTTGCCTAGTAACCACCGGCGCAGGTGCGTGCTACTGCGCATGCGCCGTGACGTCATCCCGGCGTGTCGTCTGCTGCGCGCCGCCCGTAGACTAGGCATAGCTTTCGCCCATTGTGCATGCGCTTGGCCTCGGAGTTTGTCATAAAAAGGGCTGCGCCTAGTCGTGTCAACGTCCGCTAGATATCGAGCGGCTAGCCTCCAACGCGTTCAGCGTCGGCAAGCAACATCGTTCTTGGCACTGTGCCAAACTTGGTTAGCCTGCCTGCGTTTGTGGCATGCCAAGAATGCTGTCGATTGTATGCGCCGAAGCGTCCAGCACTAGTCACGCGAAATGTCGCGAAAGGGAAGGTACTTCAGAAAATTATCTCTTAAGAATACCTTCCCTACATGTGTAGTTAGGTTAAACCAAGTTAGGACCTAGTAGCAACCAAGTTAAAACCTAGCAGTAGCAGCCAGTAAGACTTGAGGATCGACAGTTTCGCTGTGCCTAAGCTTTGCACGACCGAGTGCCAACTTGCCCGTTTTTTGTGTGTCCAACTGCATGGCACACTTCCAAGTCAAAGTTGCGCATGCTCTGCTTTAAAGGGATACCCGTATGCGTTGTAGGAAGCCTTCTATTTGTGCTCTGCATGAGGAACGTCTGACGGGACGAGTCTTGGGACGGCGCCTTCTGTGGGGAGGAGACTGGCAGTTCTGGGAATAAGAGATCTGCGAGCTTTATTTTGGCTTCACAACTGTTTTCGCAGTGCACATAGATACAGAAACTATAGCCTGCGCACTGTCAGGGACCGTATAGCGTTAAACTATTCCATTCTGATCTTATTCCTATCTTCTGATATCACATTTACGTAGCCGCCGACGCAAGCACAAGGTGGTGACCCACAGCGTTCTCCGAAGCGGCCAATCAAACTCTCTTCAGTTTATAGGCGGTCACTTTTGTTCGCTTTCAAAGGTATGCCCTACCTTGAAAGATTTTGCTTATCGAATTGCCTGATAAGATGCGGGGTCACGCAGGAGTATAGAGTGTTTCGGTGGGGCCGAGCAAGAGCAGTGAGTGAGTATAGTGGTTCCGACGTATGCGATTGGACCGAAGCTTCCCCCTTCTTAGCTTGCGGTGGCTTATCGAAAATTGCGGCGGCGTGCAACGGCAGCTTAAGCATGCCGCTAAAACGAATCCCCAGAGAAGAAGAGTTGGCAGAGCGATACCGTATACGTTCCGAAAGGTTTTGATAACGTTAGATTGACACGCAAAAACTGTTATTATACGCAACAAATGTCATTTCAGAGGCAAACAAATATACTGCACAAGAATCAAATAAGGATGAAGTGAGGGACACGGTCAAGCGTTATCAACTAACTTTATTCTTCGTCGTTCGTCATTATGTGTCCTAGTTTGCACATGAAGTATGAACCAACTCGCCCAGCGACAAGATTTATAGAACAAATGTCATTCTCGCCAGCAGCTCAGAGTAGCCATTTCCGGAGTGATCACCGAGTAGCCATCTTTTATTCATTTCAAAACAACGCAGTCTCCGGGTATTCCGAATAATTTTCAGCTTTGTTCGGCACATTAGTGCATCTTTAGCATGTACACGTCGTTTTGACGAGACGAGCTTTCACGGTTTTGTGACGTCTCGTGACAGACATATGAAGTGGGCGAAGCCTCAAAAACGTTTTACCGATAGCGGAGGGCTAATGGAAAGAAAGGCGTACAGTCTCGGAAAGATAATGTTTTTTCTACGGTCTAATCATGCATAGTCATTGTGTACACGTCATATTAGAGGGAAAATTTTCGCTCTGTTGGTGATTTTCGGTGACAGACAGGCGAAGTGAACCTAGCCTGAAAATTGTTGACTTGTCGTGGAGGCCTAATGGCAGGAATTAAACAGAAACCAATTGGACTTGCTTTACGCTAGTGCATGGCTTTTATGCTAGCAATGACTAAACCTGATCAGACACCTTTCAATATCTGATTTTTCTTAAGGCGTGTACATCATACGACTTTTCAAAGATATAACGACAACTTTTGTTCTCGCGATTTCGTAAATACACAATCCGATGTCATAAATGCAAACAGCATGCTTAAGCGAGAAAAATCCTGATTTAGACGTCAAGTGTGGTCATTCAGCAAAACGTATCAACGTGTCACCATATCTGGCTCATAAAACATTTTGTGTGTTGCGTTTGTGTGTTGTGTGAACGCAATACAATCGTGCGACTGCATTCATTCAGGTGAAGTCGCCACCTTTGCAATACCGACTTTTCTGCAGATTGCCATAAGATCTGGGATGGTCCACCGGCCATGTTAGCGATCGCTGCGGTAAAGCATTGTTTTGTGCTAGATGTCTGCATAAGTTTTCTTTAAATGAGTCTACAAATTTTCCTTGGGAACATGGTAACAAATGGTGATCGAGTAGTTTTGGATGTTTTGACCTGGCATACAAGTATTTGTAATGCATTTCGAAGGTTTTCCTTCAGGCAAAAATAAACATTAGGCTATCAGAGGTTAAGAGTTGGAAGTAAGAAACAAAGTGGCCTCATTCCAATTTTAAGGCTTAGCCTCAATAAAGAGACCCTCACCTTTTCAAATTTTGGTAACAGACTGAGGCTTCATTCTTTACGCCTCCAGCGCTCAAGGATAAGTTCGTTTAAATCAATACACGTACAATCACGCAGGTCACGTGAATCCGCGTGTCTGAACGTCAACGGGAAGCATCACGTTGCCTTCTTGCCGAACATAACTGTGAAACCGGGATCCGTTCTCAACGGGACGGAGTACTGCAAGCAGTATTTTCCCAACCACTACAAGGTCTCCTGCGACGAGGTATAATATTTTCATACTTGGTTCTCAGTATAATGATCAAGTAATAGACAGCACCAGAATATACACGGGACCAAACGACGAGTAACGAGACAGACACAGGGCGCTTTGGGCTAGTTGGTTCTTCATCAGCAAGTAATAGACAGCGCCAGAATATACACGGGACCAAACGACGAGTAACGAGACAGACACAGGGAGCTCGTCGTTACTCGTCGTTTGGTCCCGTGTATATTCTGGCGCTGTCTATTACTTGATGATGAAGAACCAACTAGCCCAAAAACACGTCCTTATCAGTATAATGCTTCTCCATATGTCAGTGCTCGCACACAATGTGTCGATATACGCATTTCATCTGTTTACAACAGTTTTACTTCGAATATATTTGTTACGTTAGATCGTGTTTCAGCAAAGTTTCTTCAAAAAGCTAACAAGAATGTAATCGCTTTTTTGTGAGAAAGCTAAATCAACTTGTGACAGGTTATCTACTTTAAAAAAACCTTGAAATTGCAATTATCGCATTTCGGTTAAGACAGCTGGATTACTTGAAGAATCGCATCCTATTTTCAAAGCAAATTGCAGTGATATGTAAGCTCATAAGTAAGATATCAGTGTTTAAGTATGCAATTAGTGACATCACAGCACAACCCACAATTGCGCAATTAAAAACTAGCAGTAATTAAGTCAAAACAGATCATAATAAATCCTGCGCTTTTGAGAAATGCGTCCTCAAAGTGTACCCTGAAATGCACTGATGTTCCAGTTAACGTTTTTCAGGCGCGGAAGTTGGGTGCCCCTAAAAAATACCACACTCAAGATGGTGCCGCGCAAATTTCTAGATGCTGCAAACATACAGCTTTAGGTAGGGCGCGTCGGAGCAGATTAATAGCTGCGTTAACATGAAAAGTCATTCACAAATAAGAACGGGATGCAGAAAGGCTCCTGCAGGCGCGCCCACTTACTAAATGTCAACCATGCCGTCCCGACATAGTAAACAACAAAGAAATAACGATAACCTACCACATTCACTAATTAGAACAGAGATATATGAGCAAAGCATCAATGGCATTATAAACAAAAGAAAGTCAGTGTACCTTAGTAGTCCCTCTGTGCGTCAGTTCGGCATGTTACGCCATCATTTGTGTAGTATCCCTCTACGCCGTTGACGTTTTTTTTTTTTTTTTTTTGCTGTGGTCGTTGCCCTTTTATTTTTGTACTACCGTTTTTACAAGTTGCTGTGGTAGCTAACCGTCTAAAAATATAAAATATGGAGTATTACGTGCCAAAAAAACAATCTAAATATGAGGCACGCCGTAGTGGGGACTCCTGGTTAACTCTGACCTTCTCGGGTTCATTACCGTCGTCCCAATGCACGGTAATGAGCGCTTCCGGCAAAAATCCCTTCTTGGGCAAATTGCTCCTTAGGCTTGATGTACATTGTTGTTTTGGCGCTTTTTTCAGAACGTGAAAAAGAAGGACGGAAGAGGCAGTGAAGCGGCCAACTTTCGCTATTTTCAAGACGGAACTGTCGCACTGTCTAACTGCCAAGCGCCGACAAAGTTGGAGTTTCACCGTCTCGCCTACGTGCCGTGGTGGCGTATAGTGTCTTAGGCGTTCCGCTGCTAAGCCCAAAGGGGCGCGGAATCAGATTTCGGCCGCGGGGACCGTCTTTCGATTGGGGCGAAATGCAAGAACACCTGTGTGCTGGAGAGTGGGGGCACGTTAAAGTACCCCAAGGATCAAAATGCCCTGCAGATCCCCATGCACTATACAGCAAGCGCCTCATATTCATATCGTAGTTTCGGCACGTAAAACCCCAGAATTTAACATTTTTAACTGTCTCTCCTCTGTCCTTTTTCACTTTCTAAACCATGCGCCAGAACAAGAATGTACAGCGAGCATTTTTGTACGACGCCCGCATGGAAATGCGGCCGCCATGACCGGGATTTGCGCCGCGACCTCGATCTAAGTCAGTATACTCATAATCAAGGCAGCTAGGAGATATTGAAATTTTTTCGCAAACTTTCACACGCTTCCTGAAGAGAATGTGATCACTTCAGCTATAGCGCAACATACACGTACATGCGCGTAGAAACAGGCGAATCTACGTGCAATGAACTTCCAGAGTGAAACCAGTTTGGAGATATGCGCCATCAAACTCACCATAAAATTGGACTGTTGTTCCACTTCCTCTTTTACCGTAATGCTGTTTTATACATTGACGCACAAAAGTAACTGGAACGGCCATATATTTCGTCCCAGACTTTGGGAAATAATATCTCGAGACTGGTGTCATCCTGGAAATTCATTTCAAGTGGATGTGTCTTGCAAACTCATTAACTAAGAAGTTCATTACTCATTTTTTGGTAATTAGTTAACACTGGCCTGGCGCTCTTTGGCCATTATTGGCCCTTGCGCCATTAAACCCCATATATCATCATCGTGATTAGTTGAATATTTGCTTCGATTTCTCGTGCTACTAATATCCGCCTCTTCAAATAACCCAGCTCAACGATAAGAATTATGCTACCTGCCACAGGCGATTTGTAAAAATTCCGTAAAGCTTCATTCTCAACATCTGGTATACAGTTCGTCTGGGTAGCGTGGCGTTTCAGTTCCCATTGTTCTTATCGGTACAACTGCGAATGTAAACTGCAGTGTTCTACGATACGTATGTCCTGCGCCATTTTTCTATTGTGTGCGCAGAAGCACTGATATTTCCATTGTGTAAGTTGGCTTTCCTGAAGTGCGTTTTCGGCGCTCATGGACGAATCAGTGAGACATGAGAGCTTCGCTTTAATAAGAAGTGCTTAGCTGTCCTAGAATTCTTACTACTGGAATACAAATGACTTCTTAGCAATGTATAATTAAGCAGAATCATAATCATTCTGCTTTTCCTTGAAGGATACCGTTTTTATATACACTGCCTCATGGACAGCAAGCCTTTGATATACGCTTTTTTCCATCTTTCCATTACAGTGGTGGACCTTCGGAAATTGCTACTTTCGCTGCAGATTAGAAAACAAACGCGAAGACGTAGAAATCGTAAACATACGTGCACCGAATGGAACACCCTGCAACAAAGACAGACTTGAGATGGTAATATGCATCTGACAATTAATGCCTTCTAATTACCTTAGGCACAAACCCTGTGGCCACCTTCTTTATTATCAATGCCTCATTAGCAAGCTTCAGCTCACGGCCAACTCCGACTTCACAATGGAATACACGGAGAATGCAAGAAAGCCAAAATTCTACTGAGACAGCCAATCGACCAACTTTAATAATTTTTCTAGCATTTCAGAGAAAAACGTAAATTCACGTGACTATCGCAAACAGAATTTGCATTTAGGACCTTGAATTTTTTAACAAGAATTGCCGAAAATTGATAAGCTTAAGAATATAGGAGGACGAATTTTACGAATCCGTACCGGCACCAAAAACAGATATTGCCGTTTCGTAAACTGCACTTTTAGCTAATCTAAAACGGGTAAATTTCATACAAGAATTCACAGTTTACGTGAAAT